>NC_092243.1:1090000-1092500 GCF_036320965.1 Panulirus ornatus | reverse complement strand
GGAAGGAGTTTACTTAACGTAATGGCGCGAAAACAAAAGAATGAGTTGGAACATCTATTTTGTGGAGGAAAACTGTTGAATTATGTGATAGGGAGAAGATATGAGAACAAAAGACCACGAAGAAGTAAAAGGAAATCCATACTTGATGGCCTGAAGGCCGGGTAAAGATATTACGACAAAGAAAAAAGAAAAGTTGAAGATGGAGAAGTTTGGCAAGTGGTAGGTTAATCAACTTGGGCCTGCAGACATACAGAACACCAAAGAAGAAGAAGAAGAAGAAGAAGAAGAAGAAGAAGAAGAAGAAGAAGAACAGCAACAACAACAACAACAGCAACAACAGCAACAACAACAACAACAACAAGGTAAAGAAGGAGAAAAAGACTAGATTTATCGTCGTAAACCTCTAAGCTATTTATCATTTTTGTTTCCTACAGCCTCATATCATCTAGTTGGGGGTTAACCATGAAGAACATCATACACCAGTGATAACGACCTGACCTGGAGGCTTCTCACACAATCCTACAGGATGTATCCAACTCAGATCTCAGTTAACCAAGCACTCTGCTAAGAAACTAAGCCCACAACAGAGGGTAAACAAGACGTTGGCCGGCACAGGAGTAAAGGAAAGTTTAGTGGGAGGGATAGAAGATGGATGCCACAATCTACATCTCTTTCCAACACTGTCGAAGACGAAATTGCTTCGTCCCTTCACCAGCAGTTCGGTAATTAAAAAACGAGCTCTTTGATGCGAGGATCTTGTTATTCATCAGACCTGATAATTTAGAATATCTTGTGCAGTAATGAAATTCCCTACACTCTGTAGATACTTCGTTTTTAGAACAGGCATTTAATGTTAATATCTATTTATCATCAGCAACCTGGTTGCTTGGCTGCTTTCCCGAACGTGCGCACTTTTTAGGAGACTCAATCAGAGTGGTCGTTTGTCGAGAAGTTGTAAAAAACCTCACCAATACCCATCAAGGAAGAAGGCTGGTGACTGATGTGTTCGCCTGAGAGGAGGAACACACCCTAGAAATAACCCTTGACCCCTCCAGGACAATCCTATTGACCAATATTCACCTCACAAAAAAGAGGCGGCCAACTCTCGCTTCTTTTTTCACGAGTCATGGATGAAACGGATGGAGGAGAAATAGCTGGAACATTAGTGTGGATCTCAAAAGGGGTTTATTTTACCTTTTTTTATCAATTTGCTGAATGAACACTATTTGTGATCGTCCCGGAAACCGTCAGTTAGAAAAGATAAAACAGTAGTAATGATTAGGCTCAGAAATATGATGGAAATAGTGATGATGCTGTTGAGTATGATGATGATGATGATAAAACGAAGATTGAAGATGATATGATGATGATGATCACGTTGATAATAATGATTTTGATGATGATGTTCTTGATAATGATGATTTTATTATGATAATACTAAAGATCGTGATTGTAATGATGATAATTATCATGATGATGACGATGGTGGTAATGATGATAATTATCATGATGATGACGATGGTGGTAATGATGATAATTATCATGATGATGACGTTGGTGGTAATGATGATGATTATCATGATGATGACGATGGAGGTAATGATAGTGACGTTGATGAAATGCTACCATTGTAATTATCATTGTGTAACCTCACCGCTAGGACTTACATCACAATTAACATCGTGATAACATCAGTATTAACATTATGGTAACATCACTATCAACATTATGATAACATCAGTATTAACATCATGATAACATCAACAGTATTACTGTAGACACCTGAGCTGACCTGTACAGGAAGCCGCTTGCATGCGAGTGTAAGGATCTTGACAGTTTCTGAATGAAGCCTGGCGGAGTAAGCTGGTTACTGCATTACATGTTTCACCGTATTTACATGTTACACACTCACTTTTTTTTTTTTTTTTTTTTCCAAAAGAAGGAACAGAGAATTGGGCCAGGTGAGGGTATTCCCTCAAAGGCCCAGTCCTCTGTTCTTAATGCTACCTCGCTAACGCGGGAAATGGCGAATAGTTTAAAAGAAAGAAAAAAGATATATATATATATATATATATATATATATATATATATATATATATATATATATATATATATATATATATATATATATATATATGTATATATACCAGGTGCTTTGTTTTTGTATCCTCCTTGGTAAAAGATGAAAATTTCATGAATGTGTTACTTCAAAGTTTGCAGTGTGACTAATATTTACCGAAGAAATCAATGTGGTGTAAGGCCTCTCCTCCGCGCCACTGCCAACATCTGATACGTCATTAAATATGTATATTTCGTTCAGTGTATCCGAGGGATGAATAACATGATACAGCCATAATCAGGTCAATAAGTGAATAATCCATAAAGACCCAGAATAAGGGAAGCTTGAGGCGAGCAAAAGTATTTGATAATATGTGAAGATGTTATGCATGTACGTGGATGAGCAGTCATGAACATTTCTCTTAACTGGTTCCCAGAACCG
>NC_092243.1:1065000-1085000 GCF_036320965.1 Panulirus ornatus | reverse complement strand
GAACCACAGGAGGAGAGAGAGAGAGAGAGAGAGAGAGAGAGAGAGAGAGAGAGAGAGAGAGAGAGAGAGAGAGAGAGAGAGAGAAGTTGGTAAAGTATTTACCAGTACGAGGGGCAGTGGGCTTTGGACGGGGATCGCTGGTGGCTTGAGGGATGCTAGGATGTGGGCGGACGCAGGGGATGATCGGATACTGCAGCAGGTGGAGGAGGATGAGAAGCAAGTAAGGGAACGTGTGGCGCTGGGAGGTGCGGTAATCAGGCTTAACCACTCCCGCCACCACTCCGCCCAGGCTCACACCACAGCCATACCACAAGCAGGCTCAACCATCACTCAAGCTCGCTCACACCAACACCACCATACTGTCACAACAATCGCTGGTCAGGCTCCCACCAGCGCCGCGCTTCGCCGCGTGTCACAGTCGGTGTTGCTGAATATTCGATTGCCTCTGGTTATGTGCCTAACTTTATCATATGGTATATTTCACTTAGCCAGTACATGAAATTGTGTCTACTGTATGTTCACTACGTCGTATGGTTATATCAATTATCTTTTCCTCGTTCACTATAAACATCAGTCTTATGTTTGCATATAGAATTATGTTTTTATTCTAAATGAACGATTATAA
Organism: Panulirus ornatus; assembly: GCF_036320965.1. Taxonomy (NCBI): domain Eukaryota; kingdom Metazoa; phylum Arthropoda; class Malacostraca; order Decapoda; family Palinuridae; genus Panulirus; species Panulirus ornatus. The sequence goes on along the minus strand of NC_092243.1, from coordinate 1,084,375 downwards.
GCATGAATTTATACCGGTATATCAAGTTGATTATTTTTGTGTGGGCGAGTTTGTGTACATGTAAGCGTTGTTGTCAGTGAGGAGGAAGGTTACAGATGGTCGTGAATTACCTGGCGTCTGCTTATCGGCCACTTCTGTAACCTGAGTCACTGAACACCGGTCTTGTCCCTCTCGCACCTCAGGCGTTCGTCTTCAGCCATCCTCCTCCCTCCCTCACTCTTTTCCTTCCTACATTCTTCCTCTTCCCCTTTGTTCACCCTCTCCTTTGCGCCATCTTCCCTCATCTTCCTTCGTCCCACCCCTCATCCTTCACCAATTTCTAACCTCACCTCCATCGCTCCTCTCTCCCTCCGTCCTCACTCCAGCGCACCCTCGCCACAGCACCAGCAGCTGCAGCGCTCCACTTACCAGGTAGGTCGGCACTACCTAACATCAGTTTCATCGATCACTTCAGTCTCTGCTAAACGAGGAGGGAGTGATTATAGCCTTTAAATCTTCCTCCTGATCCCTTCTTCTCTTCCTCTTCCTCATTACTTCACCTCTCACTGTGACCCTCAGGTCATCTTCGTTCTCCTACCCTTCCCTTCCACACTCTCATATTGGTAAGTTGTTTGCCAATTAGTCCCATGTTTGTCATCAGGTCAAGCAAATTACAGCAATGACATTATCCGAAGATAACTGCCTACTCACCAGTTAAGGCTTAATGGCTTCTGTTGTAGGGGAAGTTAAGGACTAAATTCTCCAACTGTCGACTAAATGAGGAGGTAGTCAGGTCGGGCAGTTAATGCGAGTAATGGATGTCCTTCTCTACCTGCTGCTGCTGCTGTTTCTGCTGCTGCTTCTGCTGCTGTTCCTGCTGCCGTGGCTACTAGCAGCCCTCCAACAGGACTGCTGTGTTGTCCGTAATGGTCAGCGAACAGTACTGCCTTTCGTCCATGATTGGCCTCCCACAGCACTGCTGTAATGGGTCCATGATTATCTTCCCACAGCAGGTTTAAGGTCGACGTTATTCATCCATGGTAATGTAGTTTTATTCAATCTCTTTCCTGCCGCAGAGCTGCTGTTGCTAATTGTCTTCCTATGGCACTTTTTGGTTAACATTTCTCCCTCTACAGAGGTATGGTCAGTATTTGACCAGCCTGCCACACCTTGTAGTTATGGTCATCATCTATCCTACCCGCCCGGATATTGCTGTTAGGGACAATATTTTTGTTCCATCTTTCTGTTATCGGCGGCACTTTTCCTCCTTCGTTGTTGTTATGGTCAATATCTGCTTTCACAGAGTACTGCTGTCATGGTCAATAATAGCTCCCCTGCGGCGCTATCATCTTCAATATTGCTCCTCCCGGGTTTGGTCTTGTCAATACTTATCATTTGACAGTGATATTGTGGGCTCTGGTTGTCTTCCCCTCAGTGGTATTGCTAATGGTAATTGTCTTCACTCACTGCTGTTGTTGCAGATGTTTATCCTTCACAGATATCTAATTGTCTTTATTTCTCTTCCTTTGACTCAGTTCCGCACTACCTTCCTCCTTCCTATGTTCGTTATCGTTGCTATCCTCAGTGCAGGATGCTGGTACTACAAATGTTTATTCTTCCATGATGCTCTTACCATCAATACCTGCCTTTCCATAACAATATTCCGTCAATATTTGTTCATACATTAAGATTTCACGGTCAATATGTGTCCCCTACAACATCTTTATCGACAATATTGGCTTTTCCAGAGAGCTGTTGTTGACCATACTCATATTTTCTAGTGCTGTCATCATCAATAATTTTCTCCCACAGAAATGATGTCAATATTTTGTCCCAACACAGTACACTAATTTCTTTCTTTTTAAAGATTTGTCCACCGCAGAGTTCTTATGTTCATATTGCATATTCGTCTCCGTAATACTACTGTGGTCAATACTTACCCTCTCTCTCTCTCTCTCTCTCTCTCTCTCTCTCTCTCTCTCTCTCTCTCTCTCTCTCTCTCTCTCTCTCTCTCTCCCTTTCTCTCTCTCTCTCTTGATATATTTTCCCTTTTGTAACCCTTCTATTCCTCTCCACACGTGTGGCACCGACGACTTTTCTGTATTCTTGATTCATCGGTCAGTCCCCTTTTCGCTCTCTCATCTTTATTTTGCCTCCCATCCCTCCTACGTATATTTCTCATCATGCCTCGCCGATGTCTTACCTTCACTATATTTCATTGCATACTACTTCGAACAGGAACCCAAAGTTTGCGTATGAAACACACATCTGCCTCGTGTTTCTCTCTTCATATCATCATACAAACCAAGGACTCCTTTTATGTTGCTGCTGGAGTTTCAAGGATGCTCCCCACGTAGGAGCAGGGGAAGGACGGACTTCTCTGGGGAGAAAATGTCCTCGACGAGACTGTATTCCTTTCCGTTTATTGACCATGACAGAGACAGCTTTGCCGAAAGTGATTTCTTATCCTCGAAAGCCCCATGAAAGGGATCCTGGTGTGTGTGTGTGTGTGTGTGTGTGTGTGTGTGTGGTATCTCTATAGTCGGTTACCTACTTATGATATCAGAATTTATCACATTTCACTTTATCGAAACCGCCAAAGACACAGAAACAAAGATATTCCACGAAAGGAAAAATCATTTGCTTTTGTAAAGGTAATTCCGACACGTGATCGTCAGTTATCATTACATATCCACAGGAATGCTCCTTGATCTCACCCATCTGAGGATGACCAGATAACGAACTTCTGAGGAGCTCTGCTTTCAGTCACGGTGTTCGGTTAGAAACGCAGTTGGTAACTCCAAAGCCCAGCTGCTGCCTACAAGACACAGCTGTTGTCTCCGAGACATAACTGTGGCCTTCAAATTACAACGGTTGCCTCCAAGATATATCTGTTTCCTCCAAGACATAGGTTTTGTCTCTAAGATACTGTATATCTATATCCTCCAAGATATAGCTATTGCACCTGAGTCGTATCCATCTCCATCACAGTCACGTTCACGTCTATAAAGTCTAAACATATCTTAAACCACTACCTCTTTGCTCTCACTCCTAAGAGTACCAGATGGTCGTTCCTACAACACAATCGTTACCTCCAAGCTACACAATCGTTGCCTCAGTGAGGCACATGTTACCGTCAAGACCCTAATGTATCTACTACAACTCGTACAATCATATAACTAGTCATCATTTCACAGGAAATAAAAGCGTAATATTGATAATGGGTGACGAATTTCTATACCCTGATTTTCACAACACATAAAATCCAACATAATCCTGAACATATGGTACGCCGTCAACGATGTGTTACGTGTTTATCACCGAGTTTATTGGAATGTATGACTGACGGTGTCTGTTGTGTGGTGAGAGGGAGGGAGTGTGTACTGAGGGCATGATGACCCTGGCTGTGTGCAGCAGGTCAGGGGTCTCAGGCCCTTTGTTGCGCCGGGTACCTATGGTCAACGTTTTGGAGGCAATGTACGAGGCAAGTGATGCTTTGCTTGTTATGCTTAACGTGTGGCACATCCGGTCTTGAATGTTTACAATGGAGAGGAAAGAGTAGGGAGAGAGAGAGAGAGAGAGAGAGAGAGAGAGAGAGAGAGAGAGAGAGAGAGAGAGAGAGAGAGAGAGAGAGAGAGAGAGACGTGAGAATCTACACAAACCATCGCATCGCTGAAAGTGACCGCCAGACATGTTCTCATCAGTCATCAGTGAGTGGCAGCCACAGGAGCCACACTTGCCATGAGCGGCTCCTGGTCATGTCTCGCCCACAGTGACTGTCTCCCACATGTACTCTGGTCCACGGACGTGGGAATGCAAATTCTAGTGATGCTTTTTCTGGGAGTCTTATTCGGTAGAATGGAAGAGATGCCGTTTTCAGTCTCACAAAATGAAATTCTGGTGGAAATCCCTTTTTCATTCGTTCGATTATGGATGAAATTCATTTGTCTGGACTTGTAAATCTAAACAGACAATCGAATTTCTCCGTTTAGGTTACATAAATCAATCTTGAGACGAAAAATTCTGGCCTGAACCTCCAAATTTAGCGAAAAGTTCGAGGTCCAACGGTAAAAATGAGAGCAGAAGTATTACGGCCTTTGAGGGATCATACTCCCTTATCAAGGTCTGTCCCATTCAGGACGACCGTACCTTCATCATTTTCGTTCGAAATGTAAAGAGAAAATGCCAGTGGCCTCGTTTTTTTTTTTTTTAAATTAATCGATGGACTTCCCTTTCGTGAGGACTTACTGATTGGCTCAGTGGCAGTGTCTGAAAGTCATGGCTGCCAAGAATTAGGCAAATTTATTCTGGTAAAAGTTTTCCCAGATTGAAAGTATTCACCTCGTTGACAGGGAATTCGTACCTGCTCTGAAGTCAGATTCACTTCTATTTCTCATGACATTTATATGTGGGCATCCGTGATTCCACGTTTCTCGGTCTTATAGTTAGAGCGTTACAGGTTTAGTGACTCAAGAGTTTCATTTTTTGTTAAGTGAGGCTGTAGTTAAATGACAAGTGTAGCTACTTAGTCAGGAACAAATGAAGTCTACAGAATGTGTTTAAATGTTGTCATGATCGATTCAAGGATTGGACGGTAATAAAGTGTGGTTAATAGCAAGATGTTATCCTGCAGAGGAACAATAACTGGTACACACACACACACACACACACACACACACCAACAGAATTATATATACATATATATATATATATATATATATATATATATATATATATATATATTATTCCCTGGGGATAGGGGAGAAAGAATACTTCCCACGTATTCCCTGGGTGTCGTAGAAGGCGACTAAAAGGGAAGGGAGCGGGGGGCTGGAAATCCTCCTCTCGTTTTTTTTTTTTTTTTTTTTTTTTTCAAAAGAAGGAACAGAGAAGAGGTCCAGGTGAGGATACTCCCTCAAAGGCCCAGTCCTCTGTTCTTAACGCTACCTCGCTATCGCGTGAAATAGCGAATAGTATGAAAAAAAAAAAAAAAAAAATATATATATATATATATATATATATATATATATATATATATATATATATATATATATATATATATATATATATATATATATTCCTGAGTCCACTGGGAAAATGATACACAATAAGTTCCCAAGTGCACTTTTATGTAATAATCACAGCATCAGGGGAGACAACAAGAGAGAAATATAACAGTCAGTTGATATACAACGACGAGACGTAGCTAAGACGCCATTTGGTAAACATGCGATTATCCAAGACAGATAACGATAGTATCATAAACTTATTATTTGGACAAGAAGGTGAATTGTTTACAAATTTTATCAACAGTAGAATTATCCAATTTGTATAGACCTTCACTAATATTAAGGTCTATACAAATTGGATAACTTTATTGTTGAAATTTGTATACAATTCACCTTCTTGTCCACATAAGTTTATGATACGCTCGTTGTGTGTCTTGGACAATCCATGTTTACCAAATGGCGTCCTAGCTACGTCTCTTAGTTGTATATCAACTGACTGTTATATTTCTCTCTTGTGTCTCCCCTGATGATGTGATTATTACACGAAAGTGCACTTGGGATCTTATTGCGTTTCATTTTCCTGACCCCCGCTCCGTCCCCTTTTAGTCGCCTTCTACGACACGCAGGGAATACGTAGGAAGTATTCTTTCTCCCTTACCCCAGGGACAATATATATATATATATATATATATATATATATATATATATATATATATATATATATATATATATATATATATATATATATATATATATATATATATATATATATATATATATATATATATATATATATATATATATATATATATATATATATATATATATATATATATATATATATATATATATATATATATATATATATATATATATATATATATATATATATATATATATATATATATATATATATATATATATATATATATATATATATATATATATATATATATATATATATATATATATATATATATATATATATATATATATACATATATACAGAGAGAGAGTTCTGTGAGTGTGTGTGTGTGTGTGTGAGTGTGTGTGTGTGTGTGTATGTGTGTGTGTGTGTGTGTGTGTGTGTGTGTGTGTGTGTGTGTGTGTGTGTGAGTGTGTGTGTGTGAGTGTGTGTGTGTGTGTGTGTGTGTGTGTGTGTGTGTGTGTGTGTGTGTGTGTGTGTGTGTATGTGTGTGTGTGTGTGTGTGTGTGTGTGTGTATGTGTGTGTGTGTGTGTGTGTGTGTGTGTGTGAGTGTGTGTGTGTGTGTGTGTGTGTGTGTGAGTGTGTGTGTGTGTGTGTGTGTGTGTGTGTGTGTGTGTGTGTGTGTGTGTGTGTGTGTGAGTGTGTGTGTGTGTGTGTGTGTGTGTGTGTGTGTGTGTGTGTGTGTGTGTGTGTGTGTGTGTGTGTGTGTGTGACTATGTTCTCTCCTACAAGTTGTATGCATCAACGGTAAATAAGCAGGCAGGCAACATTACAAGCGTACATGTGAGCACTGTTTTGGTAGGTTCCTGGATATACACGTCTGCTCCGTCAGGCTGCGTGTGATAGATTCGTCCAATATGTTGGTTCTCCACCAATAAACATGGGTGGAAAGCGTAGGGTAGGGATGAAACTCTGAATATTGCTGAGCAACTATTGGTATATAGATCATATGGGCAAATATACACAGCTCTATCACTATTTTCTTGCTGGTGTTACGAGGTATGACTCTGAGTCCAGTGTTGTCACAGGAAACACTGAGCCTGGGTGACATATAGAAGGAAGGTGAGCCATATCAGAACGTATGTAAACATTGGTAGGTATGGTGTTCCTGGCGTGTTGTGGCTGCCTGGACCCCACCTCATATATATGCACCCTAGATGTACGGCCCATTACCAGTGTGCTGTATTTCTTGCTGCAGTGATATTCTGCACCACTCTTGTTGCCTGAAGTTTACGCAAGCCACATACATATCTCCACCTCCATGGGAACTCAGCCACATACCCTAAGTATATAGAAAATATGCATATATAAACTCTCTCTCTCTCTCTCTCTCTCTCTCTCTCTCTCTCTCTCTCTCTCTCTCTCTCTCTCTCTCTCTCTCTCTCTCTCTCTCTCTCTCTCTCTCACACATACACAACGGACTCCTCATTAGAATGGTTAACGTTACCGACCATGAGTCAGCATAAGCCCGCCGTGGGTCAGGTCTGAATGGGCTCGAATCCTGGGCGCGGCAGTGGGCCCACAGCTAGTTCAGTTGTTCATTCTCTCCTCTGGGCTGGTCGATGATTACATTGCTGGCCTATGTTGGTGTGTGTGTGTGTGTGTGTGTGTGTGTGTGTTCATTTAGTAAATATATACAAGGTTAAGAAATGTGGGTCCAAATCTAAAGATGGTATATGATCTTTGTGAGAATAAGAACATGTATGAGAGAGCAAAGAGGGAAGAGAAAGAGAGTTGAAGTATATGGAGCGAAGGTCCTATTGTAAGGGTGAATGGGGTTAGAGGTAAAAGAAAGATCGTTAATAGAAAGGAAGAAGAGAGTAGGCAATTAAACAGATTACTGCAGTGGAAGGACCGGAAGGATATGATATGCAGTAGAGAACAGAGAGAAGCAGAAATGCCAAAGGAAGGGAGTCTGCCACGTCAGCTGGCCTGGGCCACACGTCATGAAGCGTGGTAATGCTTTGTATTAGAAACTGCATGTTGTGGATAGCAGGTCAATGTGAATCGATGTTTGCAATGTTAAAGAAAACGGTGTGTCCAGATCACAGAGGTGCAGGTGTGGTTGGTGTTTGAGTAGAGAATGCAGCGTCTGGGTGAATAGAGTTGAATTTTGGATGGGGTTGGGGTTGGGGTTTGGGGGAGGCGGATGTTGAGTGGTTCTTGGGTCATTTTTGTGTGAATGTGTTTTGTGAAGGTGATGTTTGCTATGGAGTGCAGGTGGCTGAATCGTGAGGGAAGGGTTAGCTATTTATTTCTATATCAAGGATGATTGGCATCTAATGAGTGCTTCGGTTGCGTGGGGTCCAATGATGTTGCATAGAATTAGATGCCAAGTATGATAAGGTGGGATTGCATTGGATTTTTGCTTGTTTGTTTCGTTGGGCAGGTTTTGATTTGTGTGGCTGTTGAGCGGCCGGTGATCGTTCTGAATATTGTTTTCCGGGTCATGTGTAACTTTGAGAAGTTTCCCTCTGAAAATAGTGTGTGATCAGGGAGATGAGGCATAGCTGGTTGAGTGATTAATCTGTTTGTAGAGACCACAACAGGTTCTTAATTTTTCTCTATAAAAATATCGTATCAGTGAGCATTCTGAGGGCATGTAGTTTGTGGACTTGAATTGTGCTGATGTTTATAGTGTTGTGTGCGGAGGGGCATAGGTAGTGTGTGTCGTAAGTGATCCCTTGCGTTGCTGGTTTAGTTCAGTGGGAGTGACTGATCACTCAGGGGTGTAAAGGGGTGCAGGTTAGCCTTCTGCCTGTCTGGGGTTATGAAGGTGACAGGTATCTGTGAGGATGGAGCCAGTTTTTTCTGTGCAAGTCTAAGTTCCTGTTGCGTAATATAACACTGCATGTAAATGTTGCTTGTGTAGTGCTGGGGTGCTGGGATATGAGTGTGTGGTCTTCTTTGCATAAGGGATATTGACAACCAGTATAGTGTGTGGTGGGAGGTGGGGAATGGCATAGGAAGAGACTGAAAAGAGACGCGGACCGAACAGTTCCCTGCGGGACTTCACTGTAAAAAGCTTAAGAGATTTCTTAGTGTGGCTTTTGTGGATGACTCTGGTTTGGCAGCCGGCTAGAAAGTTGACCAACCATTTTTTTACTTTTACTTTTAGGTTGGTATCAAGTGTCTTTTGTGTGAGGATGTGCCGAGAGACAGCGTCGAATATTTTGTTGACGGCTGTTCCCACTGGTACGTGTGTTGAGGGGGTTGGATGGTTGAGGTCACCCGGAGTGTGTAGTGTGAGGTTTACATGAAATGTCTCAGAAGAAAGTTTCGGTCTAAAGCCATACTTGGTGGGTGTGGGTACGATGTTTTGATTCATTCTCTTGCGAATAAATTACCTCAGGATTTTGGATGCCAATCAATGTATTCATTTGAAAATATAGAAGAAGAGAAGGAGCTTAGGGACCTGTAGAGTTTCAGGTTGGGTAATATGTTAGGTTTCTGGATGTGTAAGACCTTGTGTAGCCAGGAGTGATGGAGGATATCATGAAGTTCTTGGATTGCTATCAGGCTGTTGTATCTTCAAGCGGAAGTTTGATATGTTGTTGGAAAAAGGAGGATTCTGTAGGGTTTAGACTGTGGGCTATGATTCGTGATATCTATCATTGTCTATTTCATTATCTATCTATTATCCGTAATTATATACTTCCTGTCTCAGAAGTCCCTTCTGTTCTTAAGTCTCCAGCACCGCTCGGGAAGCTGGCTATGTCCACCACGTCATGTTTTTTTAACTTTCCAAAAGAGGAACAGAGAAGGGGGCCAAGTGAGGATATTCTCTCAAAGGCTCAGTCCTCTATTCTTAACGCTACCTCGCTAACTTGGGAAATGTTGATTATGTATAAAAAAAAGAAATATGTATATATATATATATATATATATATATATATATATATATATGTATATATATATATATATATATATATATATATATATATATATATATATATATATATATATATATATATATATATATATTTATATATATATATATATATATATATATATATATATATATATATATATATATATATATATATATATATATATATATATATATATATATATATATATATATATATATATATATATATATATATATATATATATATATACATATATATATATATATATATACATATATATATATCTTCTCTGTTTACCAAATCATTTTCCCTAACTCTCTCACTTTGCACACCACCTCGACCAAAACACCCTATATCTGACACTCTATCATCAAACACATTCAACAAACCTTCAAAATACTCACTCCATCTCCTTCTCACATCACCACTACTTGTTATCACCTCCCCATTTGCGCCCTTCACTGAAGTTCCCATTTGCTCCCTTGTCTTACGCACTTTATTTACCTCCTTCTAGAACATCTTTTTATTCTCCCTAAAATTTAATGATACTCTCTCACCCCAACTCTCATTTGCCCTCTTTTTCACCTCTTGCACCTTTCTCTTGACCTCCTGTCTCTTTCTTTTATACATATCCCACTCAATTGCATTTTTTCCCTGCAAAAATAGTCCAAATGCCTCTCTCTTCTCTTTCACTAATAATCTTACTTCTTCATCCCACCACTCACTACCCAGCAGGTTTGGATGGTATTGCAGTGGAAATTATTAAAAAAGGGGGTGACTGTATTATTGACTGGTTGGTAAGGTTATTTAATGTATGTATGATTCATGGTGAGGTGCCTGAGGATTGGCGGAATGCGTACATAGTGCCATTGTACAAAGGCAAAGGGGATAAGAGTGAGTGCTCAAATTACAGAGGTATAAGTTTCTTGAGTATTCCTGGTAAATTATATGGGAGGGTATTGATTGAGAGGGTGAAGGCATGTACAGAGCATCAGATTGGGGAAGAGCAGTGTGGTTTCAGAAGTGGTAGAGGATGTGTGGATCAGGTGTTTGCTTTGAAGAATGTATGTGAGAAATACTTAGAAAAGCAAATGGGTTTGTATGTAGCATTTATGGATCTGGAGAAGGCATATGATAGAGTTGATAGAGATGCTCTGTGGAAGGTATTAAGAATATATGGTGTGGGAGGCAAGTTGTTAGAAGCAGTGAAAAGTTTTTATCGAGGATGTAAGGCATGTGTACGTGTAGAAAGAGAGGAAAGTGATTGGTTCTCAGTGAATGTAGGTTTGCGGCAGGGGTGTGTGATGTCTCCATGGTTGTTTAATTTGTTTATGGATGGGGTTGTTAGGGAGGTGAATGCAAGAGTTTTGGAAAGAGTGGGAAGTATGAAGTCTGTTGGGGATGAGAGAGCTTGGGAAGTGAGTCAGTTGTTGTTCGCTGATGATACAGCGCTGGTGGCTGATTCATGTGAGAAACTGCAGAAGCTGGTGACTGAGTTTGGTAGTGTGTGAAAGAAGAAAGTTAAGAGTAAATGTGAATAAGAGCAAGGTAATTAGGTACAGTAGGGTTGAGGGTCAAGTCAATTGGGAGGTAAGTTTGAATGGAGAAAAACTGGAGGAAGTAAAGTGTTTTAGATATCTGGGAGTATGGATGTGCTGGAAATGAGATGTTTGAGGACAATGTATGGTGTGAGGTGGTTTGATCGAGTAAGTAACGTAAGGGTAAGAGAGATGTGTGGAAATAAAAAGAGCGTGGTTGAGAGAGCAGAAGAGGGTGTTTTGAAATGGTTTGGGCACATGGAGAGAATGAGTGAGGAAAGATTGACCAAGAGGATATATGTGTCGGAGGTGGAGGGAACGAGGAGAAGTGGGAGACCAAATTGGAGGTGGAAAGATGGAGTGAAAAAGATTTTGTGTGATCGGGGCCTGAACATGCAGGAGGGTGAAAGGAGGGCAAGGAATAGAGTGAATTGGATCGATGTGGTATACCGGGGTTGACGTGCTGTCAGTGGATTGAATCAGGGCATGTGAAGCGTCTGGGGTAAACCATGGAAAGCTGTGTAGGTATGTATATTTGCGTGTGTGGACGTATGTATATACATGTGTATGGGGGTGGGTTGGGCCATTTCTTTCGTCTGTTTCCTTGCGCTACCTCGCAAACGCGGGAGACAGCGACAAAGCAAAAAAAAAATATATATATATATATATATATATATATATATATATATATATATATATATATATATACTATAATTAGAGTCTTCCAATGTGACCGACGAATACCATTTCCATGGTTACTCACAGTTTGTCTTATCCATGGGAGAGGGGGAGAACATTCTCAGTTCCGGCCGCTCCTCGACCTACACTCCACACCAGCAGGTCTCCATCTGTAACTTGCTTTGGCCAACGCTCAGGAAATCGTGCAAGCCTTAGAAAAAATTATTACATAACCGACCATCAACATCTGTATCGAAAAAAAACTTATGTTTGATTAAACATATTAAATGAATCCAACAATTTCTTCCGCTAATATATAATAACTGAGACTCCAAATATCCTCTGATGTTACTCACTTGGACTCTCGAGGTTTTCAACAAAGTATTACATAGATTATTGAGTAAAATGAAAGGTCACGGCTGATGAAATCGAATCTTGGCGTGATTAGCGAACTGATTCGCATATAGTAAACAAAAAGTGGTATTAGACGAGGAGATATCCGATTGGCTTCACTTGACATGTGGGGTAGCAGAAGGCTCACTCCTGGAGCACATACACTTCACGACCTCGAGTAATTCCAGCATCTGTTTCTTATTTTCTATATTATTCGTATCTAATTCCATTACAATAAGATACTTGCGATATTTTCAGTTCGATTCAGTATTTGTCGTTCGTGCTGCATGCTTGTCAATTCTAACATCATCTCTTGTATTCATTGCTTTTCTCCTGTTATGTTAATTCCTCGTAGTTTCACAGTTTGCTTTTTGTTTCTAGCAGCACTCGCTGGTTTTTTGATAAGCACACGCAGTTTTTTGTCGGCTCTCCTCGCCTGCTATTTAGAACTTCATAGATAGTTTAGTTGCAGTGCCACTCGCTTGATATCAACAGTTACACTGTTCTTATATTTATCATTCATTGTTTCTTGTGACTTTCTCGTTATTTTCACCGGCTTTTTCTTATCATTCTCTGTACATCATTCTTTAACACCAGCTTTACTAACGTCTGTAAAAGTCAGCTGGCGAACTCTGTAACCACACCAGATTTGCTCACCACGGCAGGTAGAGGACAAAGCCACCACAGCCGCTGACCCGCCACCATGACGTGAGACGTCGCTGGCTGGGCGGTGATACAAGCAGACAGGGTTCGACCCGGAAGGTTCACAGTCTCGGCACAGATGAACACAACCTGCCCTCCTTTCTCTTCGAGTATTTGGATCTCTGAATACCACCACCCTTCCTCTAGGGCTAAGAAAAACTATTTAATAACATATATAATGCAAGACGTTTACGGCTTCAAAAAACGTTTCCTCCTATATAACTCTGCTCACATTGTCCCCATTACAAGCGACGTTAGTGCGCGATTCCCGAGCGGATGAGGGAGTCGCGGGCTCGGTGAGAGGCGCTTGGTACGTTTCCTCACAGACCATTGTGATCTCGCAGGAGGAAAAAATCCCTCCCCCGCTCTCCTTGTCTCCACTCACCCCCTTCTCTCTCTCTCTCTCTCTCTCTCTCTCTCTCTCTCTCTCTCTCTCTCTCTCTCTCTCTCTCCTCCAGATCATCTTCCCTGAAAGATCGCAGTATAAAACTACCCGCAGAGGGTAAAATCCTGAATGCAGCGTATGACGAGGAATCTTGGAGACGGTTGTGGTTGGTGGCCAAGAAAAAATGAGGAAAGTTTTGGAAATTTGAAATAACTGAAAGAGAGAGAGAGAGAGAGAGAGAGAGAGAGAGAGAGAGAGAGAGAGAGAGAGAGAGAGAGAGAGAGAGAGAGAGAGAGAGAGAGAGAGAGAGAGAGGCCTAATTATGAGTACACACGATAAATGTTTACCAAGATGCAGGGCTAGCGAGTAACGCTCACCGCAAGGATGATACAAAGTTACGAAGGATGAGTTACTTGAGTTGCGCGTTGTTAGTTATTACGCGTGAGAAGGAGAGATTATACGTTTGTGGTGTAAAAGCTGGTCGACCACATTTGGGTGAGGCACAAAGGAAAGCCTGCTATCTAGGAGAAAGTAAAGACACTTGATAGTCGTTGAGGTCCTGGTTCACTGCCCAATCGTCGCCAACCCTCACGATGTTGAGGCGGATAAAACTGGCAATGTACTTGTGTTCCTTGATACAGTACTACCATAGATACAACATCGCCCTGTGATACCTGCCCGTCCTTCAGTAGAGTTGCGGATATGATGATCATATGAAAGTCTGAATAATACTTACAAATGGTGTATGATATGTTTATAGTTTATTCTTAATTCAAGTAAATCTTGTTTTCCTTTATCATGCAATCAGACCATGATAAGCGCATCTATTCATATGTAGATATATTGTTAATTTGTCTACGTATCAATGATTTTGTGTTTCTGACTTTCACGCCTCATTCGAATTCATTTGATAATATTAACCAAATGAGATATGTGTGCCACATGGAGGACAGATGAAGGTTGATCGCACAACGAAAGGAAGTTACAAATATTTTGGGAAAAGAAATTTTGGAACACAACCCGGCTGGGGCTCGCCTCCTTATCCGAACGTAAGGTCTTTTAAAAGTTTCAGGTTTGCAAGGCAATCAGAATTCATCTCTCGGTCCGCCTCAACTCAAAATTGTTTCACATGCACCCAGGCTGGGTCTTAATACCACTTGCGGTGCTCCAGCCACTTTACACAAGATCATTATTTTCAAGTCGCCTGGTCTTGCTGGAAACTATGTCCCCTGATTGCTCAGTCTCTGAGGTACCAGAAAAAGGCTAAGCGATTCCCGCAACCCAATGGAAGTACATTCCGCTCCAGCCGACCTTCTCCACTTAACACATACGTGAAGTGATTACATGACCAGCCTGCTAGGCCAGAGATGTGTGGCTCGGGGTCAGAGTCTCTCTCTCTCTCTCCCTCTTCTTCTAAACCAGGGGTTCCCAACCTAGAGTACACAGAGGTCTGAGAGTATAACTATGGTGTACACTACTGTACAGTGCACATTATGAGTAATGTAGAACAGTATAAAATCCTTATACAGTCTCTTGCAGATTACATGATAAGATAATTCACAAATATAATTTTATTGATTTTTAATCCTTAGTTTTTAGGTGGACATGGAAACCTGTCAGAATGCCCAAGGGGTACAGAGGAACAAAAGGTTACGAACCCCTGATCTGAACCAATATGGTAAATCGGGTTGGGTCTCTTTACGGATATTCACATGTCAGGAGGCCTCAAAAGCTCTCGCTGCAGAGGATATTGGCTGGCGTATAACGTCATGGGTCAAGCAAATATCATCAGTGAGAATCATTGAGACTTTAATGGTCTTTATTTCCACTCGGATACCTGAACGCTATTTTAGGTAGCGATACACCAGGACATAACCACAAAAACTCAACGAACAGAAAACTAATTTTCAAGCTACTTTTAAGTAAACACATGCACATTACATATATATATATATATATATATATATATATATATATATATATATATATATATATATATATATATATATACATATATATATATATATATATATATATATATATATATATATATATATATATATATATATATATATATATATATATATGTATATATATATATATATATATATATATATATATATATATATATATATATATATATATATATATATATATATATATATATCCCGATATATAGGTTGCAAGAATTTTGTCAGATGAATATAGATCTCGCGTGCATATCAGACGTATTCATTTCAAAGCATCAAAAGAAACTTAGTTTATTCCACTTTCAAATAAAATCAAACAGTTTAAGGTATAAGTTTCTTTAGATTCTCTTACGACAGGTTTTCCTATTAAAGCCTAATATTTATCTGAGTTCGTCCTCAATCGTCCTTGGGAACGAAATTAGGCAAGCCGGTCACGTGTGCATGATAGACCAGGAGCTGTGAGAGACGGCTCTGGGTCGCAGGTCAATGAATTGCTAATATAAGTCAATATAATAGAGGTGATCAGTTCGTAAAACGCGCGTGAATATATGGGTCTTCAAATGATACCATTGAACGAAGAATAGAAATAGTAAGAGGAAAAGATAAGGAGAGAGAGAGAGAGAGAGAGAGAGAGAGAGAGAGAGAGAGAGAGAGAGAGAGAGAGAGAGAGAGAGAGAGAGAGAGAGAGAGGACAGAGGACGCACAACCCTCACAACCAGAAGTGTGTGGGATGATCGTGGTTTCATTTGTCATGTGGGTATCGTATGCAGCACACCTGCCACACTGGCGAGTTGAAATGAAGTTTGAGTGACGGGCTACAGCAACGCTTGAAATGACGGAGGCTAAACGATAGTTCACACACATGTCGGGCTTTTGATAAGGATGCTACATGAAATATCAGCAGCGAGTATTTGACGTACACACACACACACACACACACACACACACATGTATTTATATATATATATATATATATATATATATATATATATATATATATATATATATATATATATATATATATATAAATAGATCCATGTGTGGCGAGGTGGCGATGGGAATAAATAAAGGCAGACAGTGTGAATTGTGTGCATGGGTATATATGTATGTGTCTGTGTGTGTATATATATGTGTACATTGAGATGTATAGGTATGTATATTTGCGTGTGTAGACGTGTATGTATATACATTGTGTATGGAGGCGGGTTGGGCCATTTCTTTCGTCTGTTTTCTTGCGCTACCTCGCAAACGCGGGAGACAGCGACAAAGCAAAATATATAAATATGAATAATATATATATATATATATATATATATATATATATATATATATATATATATATATATATATATATATATATATATATATATATATATATATTCAAACTAAAGGAACAAGAAGCAACCAAGTGAAGATCTTTTTTCCCCTAAGGTTCAACTGTATTACACAACCTGAGGGCTCCCTGTACGGGGTCATCTATATGAGTGGGTTTTGAGAAGTTACTGTAGTTTAGGAAGTAGAGAAATGTCAGTAAGTGACGTGGAAGATGATGGTGACCGTCTGCGAACTTCAGAGGAATATATGTACAAAAGATAGATTCAAATCACTGATATACGACCAGCTTAATGAATGAATCTAATTATCCGACTTAAGATACAGACTTTATATTGCCGATATTGAGTGGCAAATTTAGGACGACAGAGTGGAAGCAGTAAATATAGATTCTATTAGATAACGATAATAACACAGATGAAAATTTATAAAATGAAATAGTGTTGGCAAGAGTGAGTGATGCAGTGTATGAACGGAAGCATATAAGGTGTTGGTGGGAGACCGTTGGATGAGCCATGCGAAGATGTGCCAAGATCCCCGTGCCTGTTTGAACGCCTATGTGCAACACTCAACACCAACAACATCAGGAGAACGTGCAACACGTCACCAGGGGAGCGTCAGGAGGGAGGAGGGGAAGGTTCAGGTTCTCTCCGGGAGAAGGTCTGAGGGCGGTAACGGTGGATATTTGCTTCGTGCTTGGAATACCTTGACTGTGTCTGAGAGGGATTGACTCTTGTCTGTTTACCTGTCTGTGTTGACTCTCCTGGCTGGACCCTACTATGGTGACTCCTACCTGCCTGTCATTGGCTGGTAGGCTCGTGTCTGTCTGTCTGTCACTTTTGCCTTTCTCCTGGCAAGACTCTCTCCACAGAATTCAGATGCATACATGTGTCTTGTGACGGCTCTGCATGTATGTGTGTGTGTGTGTGTGTGTGTGTGTGTGTGTGTGTGTGTGTGTGTGATGTCCTTTCATGTTTGGTCCGTTTTTCATCACCTGTCTCGTGACCACGTCTGGTTGTCAGTAATCTTTCCATGTTTCTGTCAGTCGTTTTGTACCATCTCTTTGTTTGGTATATTCATTATCTGTCTTATCTTCTCACAGTATATCTGGCGCTCGTGTTTGTCTGTAAGTGGCTCTTTTTTTCTGTGCTGCATGGTATGGTAGTAAATGTCTGATTTCTCTGTGTATAGCTCAGTCGGTTTCTCTCATCTATATTCAACTTAGCTCCAGCTATGCTCCTTCCTACAATAACTGTGTGCGGATACATATATATCTATAGTTCAGCCGAAAATTACTCCTCAACTGTACCCATAAATCTTATGCAATGTACATGACGTGACTGTTATTATAGTAGTCAAATATCCCGTTCAATTTACTTCAAATAGATTTCTTTATATCACTCATATAACTTCAGGAAAATAGATAATCGACTATTTTGAAAGAGTCAATATAGTTGTGTCAGCCAATTTGCGTTCTAATTATCCCTTTAAAATCCTGTTTGTAGTGGATTGTGGGTTTTGGAGAGTTGGATATTCTTTGATTTTTTCTTCAGTTTTATTCGTCTTCATGACTTCTAACCTGGTCATGGAACGAAGGTTCAGCGGTACAGAACATTCACCGCTCTGGATAACCCATCCTAGATAAAGTGTATTTATCACAGGAAGAAGAATTCATGACCTGACTAAGAACAAACTACGCGCGCACACACACACACACACACACACACACACACACACACACACACACACACACCCACACACACACAGACACACACACAGATACACACACACACACACACACACACACACACACACACACACACACACACAGATACAGACAGACAGACAGACAGACACACACACACACACACACACACACACATTGCCTGAGCCTGCCATCCATATTTCAGGTGACATAGCCTGCGTTTCTCAATATAGCGACCTATGAGCCTCTCTCCACCAGTCCTGCTACACCTTGACATTCCTCTGTCATTTTTCCTTCATTCTTAAGAAGCTATTGTCCAACACTAGATATCAACCAATTATCATAATTAACCAGGAAATTGCCCACTGTCTAACAGATGCTACTCTCACACTAATCAAAACTGCTTCCCAACCAGACACTTAGAAACATCACACTTCACAAAGGAAAATTCTGGAGATGTATTGTTACTGGCAGTAACTTGAAGAGCGAGGCTATAGAAATCTGACCCAAGATGGTGATCTATGAAGACAAGGGCTATACATTGTTGTATACAGAAATATATGTTTAAATGGAGGTACACAGCAATATCCTGCGGTAATATCCTAGTAAGGTAAGGACTTCAGGTGCATATTGTCAGACACTGTCAAGTCTGGTCAGGTGCGCCCCTCACACAAGCGGGATACATCATCATACACACTCAATAACATTTAGCTACATTTTCCAATCCTTGGAACTGCACTGTAAGGCCATGAAGTTACACCGTTAAGGTCGTAGAACAACACTGTCAAGGCCAAGGAGGTCCATTTACCCCATAGCCAGACTCAGGCATCAAATTAAGACTAGGAAGAAATTGTCATTGTCTGTGTGTGTGTTTCTTGCGTAAGTTGAGTTCATGAAAACTGTGGTCACATGGGTCGTATGCTGTCTGTACGTCCTTCACAGACTTAGGACAAGCGACGTCTTACAACGAAATTATTTTATTTTCAGGGCATCTCGCATCGCCTGAAACCATTTCCCTGTCGACTCACAAACTTGGAGTGGGTAAACACCGCAGGCTGCCGCAGGAAAATATCTGTCAGAGCGAGTGTGTAGACCGCACGCGACT
>NC_092243.1:1030000-1060000 GCF_036320965.1 Panulirus ornatus | reverse complement strand
CTGAACCTGTCCACCATCTCCGACCAACACCGGGACAACTCATACGACAGTTTGGTAATAAACTGCTGACACACCCGTTACAGAGACCTCCTCCCCTTCGAGAACCCTCCACCACGGACCACCGTTCGTCACCACAATCGGCTTGTTCCAATCAAAGCTCGTGCAGACGGATATAGGAACACTCCTGTACCTACCACTGTGAACGTCATAAACAGTGCACAGCTCAGTAAGTAAACAACTCAGTTTTACGTTAGTCAGGCTATGTGGTATGTAAATAACTGTATCATCGTAAGTATTCATCACTTAATTTTCATCTTGGTGTTTTAAGTGTAAACCACAGTAGCTATTCTGTGAACATTCCTGTACATCTGCCACCCCTCTCGATGTACCTCACTCACGTGCTTATCTAAAGCGTGGAAATACCCAGCCTTGATCCCAAGCTCTTTCATGATTAGTTAACTAGTTACTATCATGACCCAGTCCTGTATTATCTGTGATACCTCAACTGTGTTTACATTTAGCCGAATGGCTGCCGAAATTCAACAAACAGTTATTGATTCCTTCATTCATTTATACACACACACACACACACATATATATATATATATATATATATATATATATATATATATATATATATATATATATATATATATATATATGTATATATATATTGTATCCATTTCTTTCTGTATGCAATTCTTTTTTTGTGTTAGTGTAGCGTGCCCTGCAACCAGGGTTCGACATTATGAAATATTTATTCTCGCAATGTCAACTACATTTCATTTTGTTTGTTACAACTCTCCGCAAATTCTGCCTTCTATGTTGAGGACGATCACTAGAATATTCATTTTCTTTGCAAAAATTCGTTCTGAACTCAACACACTCCTGTAAATAAATTAAGATTCAGCAAACCAAGTTCCCAGATGTAGACGTTGCACATCACCGCTGGCCAATATCTGACCTTAAAAACATGTGTGTTAAATTCAGTTAAAAAACATTCATGGCACTTCAAGTGACTGTAACTGGCGCTACAAGTCACATCTATGTTTTACTCTGCAGTGTTACATCATAACAAACCAGTCTAACACTTGACTAATATTCATTTATACAATATGTTAACTACATAGAACAAAATTGCCATGTTATTTTCGTTAGGAAGTTATCATACGTAATTCAGAGATGGTCATGAGTGTATTTATCTGTTGATGGTCATGAGTGTATTTATCTGTTGATGGTCATGAGTGTATTTATCTGTTAATGGTCATGAGTGTATCTATCTGTTGATGTTCATGAGTGTATTTATCTAGCGATGGTCATGACTGCAAATATGTCTTGATGATCACAAATGCATATATATTGATGGCCATGACTGTATATATGTATTGAGGTTCATGAGTTTTTATGAAATGATGGTTCTAAGTATAAAAGTATTGATGGTCAAGTATTCTTATGTGTTGATGGTCATGAATGTATATGTGTTTGGTCATATACATTTACGTATTGATGGTGAATACTACGTATGAATTCTGTTGATGTGTACTACCTTGGTGAGTTGTGTAAGATAACACTGCTGGTGACACAAGCCGCATTATTATGATAGTCTGTAAGTCCTGTGTCATCCCAAGCCATTTATCCGCATGTTACGTAAACATTAACTTTACCAACACTCCCCATTTTCTTTTTACGTTAAAACTAAACAAAACTACAGTGTTGTTATGTTTCCACACTTATTACATCCTTGAGAGAAAAAACACAATCTTCTCCCTTTTTTATTTACTGGGAACGCCCTACCAGCTGTACTGCCTGGTAAAAGGATATAAACAAAGTGCCTAATTTCAAGCCACATATTGTCTCAAAATCGTTACAACATTGTCAGCCAGGCCTTGCTCGTGAGTGCCTCTGCCACGCATGGTAGGATGCCTATATCTCGATACTTCGCACGAACACAAAAATGAAAAAATTCAGCTTTTATAAAACTGCTTTCTGTTCGATGTGGGTGTGAACGATGTTCCAGGTGCAGGAGAACATCTGACCTGATACGTGAACACAGCGACACTTGAGCCTTGCACTATACTGTAGTCGCGATGTCAAACTTTCATCTGCTACCCTAATCCTGTCACCACACTCTGTCTCACCACACTACTAAAACTCCACTAGTTTCTTTAATCCACAACAGAGCCCACCCGGTGTGACCTGACGGTCCATCCCACAGCAGAATGTACCTACCTCCCCCATCCCAGCAAAACTCTCCGGCGGTCATCATATTTCTATCATCCACTTCTATCCCTTCATCTTCCCCATCACTTATTACATTGTCCTCACCCTACCACATCCTCTAGCCACTTTCCCAGCCTCACCTCTGTTCACGCAACACACTACCTCCTCCACTGTCTCTAGCCATCTCCATCTCACTCCGGCACACTAGCATCACGGGAGATAATGATATATATTGTCAACGTACACTGGACTGATGCAACGTACACTGGACTGATGCAACGTACACTGGACTGATGGTGAAGCCTCAGCCGAGGATGTACCAGTTGATGACGGCATATGTCACCAGTCATTACCCCACACATGGCTTGCCATGGCACCTCACTGTCGCCCACACTATAACATGGCTCATTATGATCTTGTTTACCTTAATGATTTCCCAAGAAAAAAGATAACATTAGCCATATGTTTATCTTCATAACCTCTATGTTTACGGTAATTGCTCAATTCTGAGGTCAAGTATTCCTGGAGACAACAGTGCCTGATGCAAACCCAATACGAAGGACCGTAATTTGCCTCCGTATTTCTGAATGTGTGGGTTATATGCGGTGTGGAAAACGAGCCGCCAAAAAAAAAATGTGCAGCCAAATTAGACAAGAATGCATTTAAGTGGATTATAAACCAAATAAATGAGACAGAATTGCGTTTAGGTGAGACAGGGATGCATTACAAGTGTGATAAATGCCAGGTGGTGACGCTCAGTCTGCTGCGTCCTCCGTCATGGGATCCACCCAAATTGCTTCTAATGGAATATGAAGTAAGATATACGCTCCCGCAGGCTTTATTGCGTTATATATTAGGGTGGGAATCCTATGTGAAGTTTGCTTACCGGCAGCAGCCAGAGAATATGGGACCTGTCATGTTCAGGAGGGTGTCTGGCATGAGCCTTCTCCATAGCCATCGTGGTCAGCAATGTTCACTCATGCAAGTTGGGTGGGATTTTGTATCTTTCTAGGAAAATATTCTTGCTAAGCATTTGTCTGTCCATTGATTTATCTATCTGTATATATATATATATATATATATATATATATATATATATATATATATATATATATATATATATATATATATATATATATATATCTATATATATATATATATATATATATATATATATATGCCTTCATTCCCAACTCCATGGAATGGATCAAACACATACAGCCTCTGAAGTCACTTGTACACCTCCTGACCCTATGCCCAGTGCGTTAATGTGAAACATAAATCCCTACTTTTGAAATGCATTTCCTCTTTTTTCTACTTTCAGACTACGATGATTAATGAAGTGCGACCAATGTTGTCATCCGCTCCTCCTCACTATACGAGATACTTACTTTGTATACGATCCCCAGTTTTCATTCTGACAACTTCATCTAAAATATCTCCAGCCCTCATGACCTACCTCACCATATCTGTCCATCTGTCCACTGTCTCCCTCTTCTCCTTGTGCCTTTGCCTTTACCGTTATATATCATCTTGACCAATACCTTCCATACATTTTATTTGGTCATATCATCCTGAAAAGCTTTCATTAGCTTAGTGTGAATGTGTAATATGAAGAGGTACCTTTTTATAAGCATGGACTCGTATACTTCCTTCTAACTCATTGGGTGTGGTGGGTCCTTCTGAAAGTCATTCTCACATACTTACAGTTTCCATTGAAGCTGATGTTCATTAATTACTGTAGCATTTACATGAAGAATATCGTCTGCCTTAATCAGTGATTAGATTGTTTCTTTATAATTGATTGGCATAGCAATAGTCTCGAGTTGTCATAGTCGTTGAAAATGAATTATGAAAAGGGTGGAAAATAGATTAATGAGTAAGTGAATAAAACAGAACATCTTTCTGGGTCAACAGCTTACGACATTTGTGCAATTGTGAAAGAAAATAAAAAAAAGATGACAGAGGTTACCGAACACACTACCTCAGCCACAAATCGTAGTCTGGGACGATGGTGTCGACATGTATGGCTGTGACCCCTCGATAACTGGTCTGCATTCCTCTGCCACGGTGTGTAACCGCTGCCTCTGTGGACAGAGATGGGAATTCGATTGTCCCTGTCATGTCGTATTGCTTCGGGGATGCATCTTTTTACTTTTATTTCTATCCCAATTGACCGAGGCAAGCACTACAGATGGTTGATACGCCAGTGGACATCATTATGTACAGATATACGAGTGTTGATGGAGAAGATTATGGTCGACCTGGCGAACTGGAGTGTAATATCAAGTCACAGTGGACAGTTGTTGGGTTTGTGGACACAACCCGAGTGTGTCTACCTGCTTGAAATGTTTTTGAGTTCTTTTAATGTACACGGAGCACTGCTGGTCACACAGCATTACTGTGAAGAACGTTATTGTCTGACGGTTTTGCAATGGGTAACAACACATATAGTTCCATAGTTGACTGTGTATCATCATAACACAGAAGAAACACTATCTATGAACTGAAGTTACCGCGCGGTGAGACTTGCAGGATGTGAAATCTTTGTTGCAGTTGAGGCTGATCAATATTCTTCAGTGGTATTATTGGTTCAGGACGCTGAAGACATGCCCGAATCCGTCCCAGTTGGACGACAAACGGCACATTGTATCATTTCCACAGAGAAATTATATAAAAAATAGAAAATCGGGAAGTTAGAAGTGTTACTGTGAGTATCTTCCGTAACAACAAATTTCATTTATAGCTGTAAAGTTCACAAACAAATTACAGTGGTTTATCATACGTTGAAACTATACGCTACCTTTAATGTTTCCACTACAAACTAGTTAACAATAACTTATTCTTTCTATAAAACCTCAAGATCATTAGCCACAAGAAGATACAAATACCGCAAGTACTTTATTACCATCATCATTATTCATGTATTTAGTTATCATTTATTGTGTTATGTGAACATGAGTTTTCATGTTACTGGTGAAGAGTGGAGGAGATGACCCATTAACGATCACATTCAGAACTTACTTTCCTCTGCTGATCTGCTCAGAGTCATAACTTCACCTCAGATACCCGTATATATAATAATACTGACCTTGGTACTACTGACATGCGCAGACCCACGTGTATACATTAGACATTACATTCCTCATCTTTCATTTTACTTCTCTCTATCTATCTCATCCCTCAGTCTTATTCTCTATCTATCTATTATCTTCGTCATTTTCCATGTTTCACTAGCACGTATAATGCTTATCAACTATCATAAATGGAGACTTTAGTCACGATAAATTGTCAACATCAGTTTGTGTGCAGAAAATTACAAACTATTTATCATCATTCTGGAGACGAGTGGTGGACGCCAAGCCTAAGTGGCAGCACATAATGTGTTTAGGAATTTTACATATTTTTCTGGTAAAAAGGATTTGCTGCCGTGTTCATCATTAACTACACTCAATCTTACTTTCTTGTCATATCCATCTGACGTGTTATTCTGCTATAAGTTTTGTAAGAATCATATATATATATATATATATATATATATATATATATATATATATATATATATATATATATATATATATATATATATATATATATTTGTATATATATATATATATATATATATATATATATATATTTATATATTTTTCTTTTCTTTCAAACTATTCGCCATTTCCCGCATTAGCGAGGTAGCGTTAAGAACAGAGGACTGGGCCTTTGAGGGACTACCGTCACCTGGCCCAATTCTCTGTTCCTTCTTTTGGAAAATTAAAAAAAAAAAAAACGAGAGGGGAGGATTTCCAGCCCCCCGCTCCCTCCCCTTTTAGTCGCCTTCTACGACACGCAGGGAATACGTGGGAAGTATTCTTGCTCCCCTATCCCCAAGGATATATATATATATATATATATATATATATATATATATATATATATATATATATATATATATATATATATATATATATATTTTTTTTTTTTTTTTTTCTTTTTTTTTTTTTTGCCGCTGTCTCCCGCGTTTGCGAGGTAGCGCAAGGAAACAGACGAAAGAAATGGCCCAACCCACCCCCATACACATGTATATACATACGTCCACACACGCAAATATACATACCTACACAGCTTTCCATGGTTTACCCCAGACGCTTCACATGCCTTGATTCAATCCACTGACAGCACGTCAACCCCGGTATACCACATCGCTCCAATTCACTCTATTCCTTGCCCTCCTTTCACCCTCCTGCATGTTCAGGCCCCGATCACACAAAATCTTTTTCACTCCATCTTTCCACCTCCAATTTGGTCTCCCTCTTCTCCTTGTTCCCTCCACCTCCGACACATATATTCTCTTGGTCAATCTTTCCTCACTCATTCTCTCCATGTGCCCGAACCATTTCAAAACACCCTCTTCTGCTCTCTCAACCACGCTCTTTTTATTTCCACACATCTCTCTTACCCTTACGTCACTTACTCGATCAAACCACCTCACACCACACATTGTTCTCAAACATCTCATTTCCAGCACATCCATCCTCCTGCGCACAACTCTATCCATAGCCCACGCCTCGCAACCATACAACATTGTTGGAACCACTATTCCTTCAAACATATATATATATATATATATATATATATATATATATATATATATATATATATATATATATATATATATATATATATATATATATATATATATATACACATATATATATATATCTATTATTCATTTATTCATCTATAGTACTTTGTCGCTGCCTCCCGCGTTAGCGAGGTAGCGCAAGGAAACAGACGAAAGAATGGCCCAACCCATCACATACATACACATGTATATACATACACGTCCACACACGCACATATACATACCTATACATTTCAACGTATACATATATGTATACATACACAAACATATACACACATATACATATACACACATGTACATAATTCATACTTGCTGCCTTTATTTATTCTCGTCATCACCCCGTCACACATGAAATGACAACCCCCTCCCACGTACACGTGCGAGGTAGCGCTAGGAAAAGACAACAAATCTTGGAATGAAACTACATGTGAAATCAGTATGACAATCAAATGTGTGTATGTAATGCATGATGAACACTATGTGGTAATCATAGTTACTATAAAACATTATACGTAGAATTCCTGAACACATCATGTGCCGCCAGTTAGGCTTGCCTTCAGCACTGGACAGCAGAATGATGATAAACTAAATGTAGTTCTCCGTACGTGAACAGATGTTGACACCAACCATTAACCATTCTCTCTAATATGGCGTAAGATTAATACTGGTAAACGTTGATCTTCTGCCTTGTCTTTGCTGAATAGAACAGTGAATTCCCGCATAATACCTATACCTCTGTTATCTATATTGCCTGTTTAATGCAATTAGCTACAAAACTAATTAAGGTTCTCAGCGAAAGGATTAAATGTTTGCTTAATCCACGAAGCAGTTCTTACTGGATTTCAAGTTGTACTAATGTTTGTCAGGCCAGAGACTGGCGCCGCCCGACACCTGGTGTGTGTGTGTGTGTGTGTGTGTGTGTGTGTGTGTGTGTGTGGTTGGGGAGTGGGTGGGGGGGTGGGGGGTTCCTGTACCCCACTGACTCTTCTCGTTAAACAAGCTGTGTCTGGAAACTGAGGCTCGAGGGTTGGTCTTGACCTGCCCTCATTACTACCATCTGATGCTCACCGAAGGTTAAGAGTCAAAGCTGGTTCTTGCACTGCCACCCACACGTTCCTCATGCCCCTCACATTTACTTTACTCTGGCATTACTCCTTCCTACTCACATGCTCCTCACACCCTCACAACCTTCATTTAACTTTCCATCCCTCACTTCCCTTTTCATGGTCCTCTTCTTCCCACATCCACATATATCCATTTGTCGCCCTTTACTTCCCACGCTGCACCCCGTGACCTTCGACCTCGTCCCACACCCTCACATTCCACCCGTGACCTTTGACCTCTCACGCCCTAACATTCCGCCCCGTGACCATCTAACAGACCCCCAGTCTTCTATTCCTCCCTCATGGCTCTCGTCGTTATCAATAAGACACTGTGCCGCAGGTTCCAGCCAGCCAGTGCGGCCCACCCACCACCGTGTTTGAGGCGGTTGCCTTCATCACCTGCACAGCCCCAGGCTGCACCTGCAAGTCTGCAAGCTAAGAAATAGTGTTAGGTGAACGATGGACCGAAGTGTGATATATCATCTTTCTACATTCTTTAACACTTTACTCCTCTTCTATGCAGCACTGCACTTACAAAAAACAAATGCATATTGCTATATTTCTTTGTTGTCTGTTGTTGAATTGTGTTTGTTGAATGTGAGCAATTTACTTTCAATGTTTCTACAATACACAGTATTACCGAATCCTTAGCAAGTGCTATTGCAAATAGGTACTGGTTAATCTTCATTTTTTATTTAAAAACTTTCTTTGAGGTTCTTATCATTCATATACTTATAGATATTTTTTTTGTCTTATCATACATCTGCCTTCCCAATCCTGTATGCGATCATAACTTCCTTTCTAGTTTCCATGTAGTGCATCAGGTGTATACAGGAGTGAGGTACCTTCTACATGAATTCAGTTTGCAGAGTTGGGTCGTTGCACCTTAACCCTGCGATCTACTTTATATCTTAAATTGTGTAACGAAATGTATTCCGTTTCATCTGTTTATCAGTTTTGTGCTTCATTTACCGTTTTGAATTATTTCGCCTATGAATTATCGTTTCACTTCATGTGTCATACATGTTCATTATCAGCATTAGCATTTTGTACCTTTAATGTTATCAACAGTCGTGAGCAGCTGTACCATGAAACAAGGGAGACAAACTATGTTATCAGGTGTATCATTCAGGCACTATAAAACTTTCGTATTGTTTACAGAGCATCTCTGCAGGTGACTGGTTGGATCAACCAGGATTTCATGATAATATCCTATGTAATTTCCCTGTATGTGTCCAAAGCTTTAGACACGATGTGGCATCGGGGACTCATCTCTAAGCTTCCCTCTTTTGCTTTCCCTCCCACAATCAATTCACTCCCTATTATCAAGTTCCTCTCTGGTCTATCTGTCTCCGTGGTTGTTGATAAAACATCCTTTACCCTTTTCTTAATCAACAAAGGTGTCCCTCAAGGACTCAACACTGCACTCCTGTACATCCTTCACATCTGTTCTCTCTTCTCTCACTCGTTCTGCATTTTGACCAGACACACCTTCCTTAATAAACTCAGAGTGGGACAGGATATCTTAGTGGGGTAGACGAAACCTAGTTAAATTCAATGCCTCAAGAGCCAGTTTCTGCTCATCTTCCTATTGAAAATTCCTCATAACTTTCCCCTCTCCTTTGACGGATTCCTGATGCCTCCTCTTGTTTCAGTGAACATCCTTGGTATTGCTGGAACATCCAAACTATCTTGGAAACTTCAAGTTGCGGAAATAGCTAAGTCTGCTTCTCAGAAATGGGAATCCTATTTAGATGTCGATATTTCTTTTCTTCCGAACTCTTGCTGTGTTCAAAGGATTGATCCTCCCTTATATGGAGTACTGCTATCACATCTGGGGCGACTCTAGCCTTACATCCTTACTTGACAGAAGTGAGTCGAAAGAGGTCCGACTTATCTCTCCCAGGGTAACCTCAAAACCAGACCCAATTTCTCTTAGCCGCAATGTTCGTTCACGTTCCCTCTACTGTCGGCATTACTTTGATTTAGCTCCCGAGAGCTGGCTGCTAGTGTGCCCCCACCATTAGCTAGACCGCTCAATACTCGGCAAGCTGATGCGTCACATGAATACTGTGAGGCCGTTGGCAACTCAATACTGGACCGTTTGAACTGCTTCTTTCCCCACACCTCGAAGCTTTGGAGCTATCTGACTCGCTTATCTTTCCAGTAACTATGACCTAGATCATCTTAAAAGACAGGTTTTTCACTTCTTCCAAAATTTGAAAATATTTCTTCTCGTCTCTTCTTTCTCCTTTTCTTTAATCTTTTAATATTCCAGTCAAAGTCCAGCCCTGATGTGGGATTGTTTTTGACAGGAACCTCCCACATGAAAAAAAAAATGTTCGGTACATCAGATTATCTGCATATTTGCGTGTTCTGTAAGTAGATTAATGGCAGAATTGAAGGCAACATGAATCATCTTGGGAAAAAGAAGGTTGGATAGAATATGAAATGAAGAAGATAGTGAATACTGAAGTATTTCCATGAATGACAAGAAAGGAACAAGCAAGGTTGAGACGGCTGGGACATTTGGCGAACATGGCTGAAGAAACAATAGCACTTGACTGTGTGCCGACTGGAAGGAGCTTCACCAGGAGGCAGACCTACGGAGAGCTAGATGGGAAGCGTTAAGTAAATCTTAACAAAATACAGAGTGGCAAGGTGGCAACGATGCTTCTCACCTGACAGGCTGAGGGTTTACCTAGGGGAGGATGTGGGTCAGTACAACACATCATTAACAACAGAAGCGCATTATGCATGTAGACTTCTTAGAAAAACTAATCTTGACAGAACATAAGCCAGTAAGTCAAGTACGAATTTGGGACTACATTAGAGAGGAGAGATTGATCTCAAAATTTTCTCATATGATTATATTCAATGTCTATGACTGTACAAGACGAAGGGTGAGATGACTTTACATCTACAGCTTATTCATACCGTATGACTTTGCCAATGTTGTCAAAGTATCGATTTCCCACTCGTATATGTCGTCATGGTCGTCATCAACTTACGAGTGCCTATGATCAATGGAATCAACTCGTCCGTCAGACATGAGAGAGACCGTCCGAACTCCACCTCTGTAACACAGCTCGGGATGTTGCCTCCGAAATGCCAGACAAAAATCGTCTCCGCCACTACGATCAGCTCATTACCTGGCTGCTTATTTTGGCTCACTGTACACCGGCCGTAATGTTTCAGATTTCTCGCACTAATTACTGAATAACCGACATCGACATCCAGAATTTTTTGACTTGGCGTTAAATTACTAACTGGGAGAGAATTTCCGCGCTTTCAGGCAGCTTTTCCGAAGAGCATGATGAACGGAGGCTGAAAACATTTCATTTTTACTATAAAAATACAGATCAATGTCTGTAATGGTAATGAATGAGCGAGTGAGAGTGAGGAGGAGAGTCAAGTGAGAGATGCTCAGGAGACAGAGAGAGAGGAGAGGGAGGATGTGAGAGGTATAATGGGACACACAGGTGAAAGGAGAACACACAAGTGAGAGGAGGACACACAGGTGAGAGGGAGCTACAGGTCTAGACTGGGACACGGGGGTTAGAGAGGACACATGGGGGAGATGACAAGCAAGAGACTAAAGAGGTCGTCCCAGGACAATGGACTCCTAACTCTGACGTGTAAAGGTCAGGTGTGAGACCACCTCCACTCCAGTGACCATTTGTCATAATACACAATGAGTGTGACACACCCCAGGCTGCCTGCATGACCCGCGTGAGTACACACACACACACACACACACACACACACACACACACAGACACAGACTCAGACACACACACACACACACACACACACACACGCAGACACAGACTCAGACACACACACACACACACACACACACACACACACACACACACGCAGACACAGACACACACACACACACACACACACACACACACACACACACACACACACACACACACACACACACACACACACGCACACAATAGATAACGAAAAGCGTAATTGTGGGAAAGTGATGTATACTAGTCTTGATTTTACTATATAGTTCTTCAAAGAATTTGGACGAGCCAGAACAAATATGAAATGACACTAGTGAAGGAAGAATCAGCACTGTACATGAACCAGCAGAACATCTCAGAGATGATGAAGTGATGATGCCGGATTTCTATCATAAAAAGATAGACTGAGGAAATCTAGGGTCTCATTGTGACAGAGAGTCATGAAGTCAGGAGAATATGGTGTATACAGAAAAATGTCCTGTTCCACCATACAAGTAAACAAGCCAAGATAAGATAGGACTGATCCACAACATTGCTAATTCATTTTTTCACACATGATAACATGGTTGATGAAAATGGCATACAATATACATCAACTGGAGAAAATGATCAAATGATACTTAAGTTTGATTGTGTGGTGAATGAAGATGTAAGACGAGCAGATATGAGAAATTATTGAAAGAGGAGATAGATAAACTCATGCAAACTACACAAAACTTAACAATTTCTCTGGTAACGTTCAGTGGGATGTGGAGTTCAGTAGCCACAAGCCCAGAGACCGTGGTAAAAGCGTCTGTAAAATTTAGAGCGAGGGAGTAGGACGCGTGTACCTCTAGCTTTAAATACAACGGGGAGACCGTGAACGAGGGAGGAATAGGTAAATGAAAAAGTGTCAAAAACAAAGGAATTTTGGGATGTGTTACGACGCACACATTGCCGGCACTTCCATCAAGCCAGCATTTTAGAGGCAAAATAGAGCAAGGAACGAGGAGGACAGAAGAAAGGAAGAAAAACAATAATTTGTGAAGAATGTTGTGGAAAAGGAAGAAGAAAGTCCAAAACTGTTCCATCGGAAGTAGAGTGTCAGTCAATCAAAGAGAAGCTGATTAGGTTTAGAGAAACAACATGAATTTAAGGAAAGGCCGTATGTAATGTACCTCGGAGACTTTCATGAGATAACTCTGTTTTAGACGAAAGTAAATGCTGGGGAAATTCCTGTATCTCGATTGCCAGAGGGAATTTGATTTGTACAACATTAAAGTTTGGTTTAGAATCTGTAGATCATCAGACAAGAATAATGGAGGGGCTCCTTCGATGCCAAAAGATTTATTCTGTGGAAGAGAAAAGAAGACACATATTAGAGAAACCATCTGGAAATGGGTTGAGGTCACGAGTAGAGTACCAAAGGATTCTGCTCTCGGAGTATCATTCTTCATGATCTTACCTCAAAGTATAGACTCCTACCTGAATATGCTTACAGATCGCGCAAAAGTCATAAAGGACGTGAAAAGTGGACAAAATAGCATCAGCTTATATACAACTGGACTTGGCGAGACTCCAAAGTTCGTCTGATGAAATTCAACCTAAATGAATATATATTGATGAGGATGGGACACAGCACAAGAAGGCCACAATATCAGTATCATCTGGCAGGATGTAAGCTGTAGAAATCTCAGCATAAGATGATCGTGGGAGTCGTCATCATCTCTAACCTGTTGCCAACGTCCCATAGTAAGAGAAGAGCTAAAACAAGTGTATTCTGGTAAATATTAGAATAACATTCAAATATATGGAAAAGGAAATATTCAGCAAACTTTCCACATTCCACATTAGACCAAAAGTAGAATATGCATCTCAGGTTTGGTTAACGCGTTTAAAGAAGCACAATGAATTTGATAGAGAAAGTTCAAAAGAGGTTACCAAAGATGGTATGCTAATCAAAAGAAATATTACAAGGAAACACAAGATGCCTTCATGAAAGACGGAGAAGTGAGGGGTGACCTGAGTACAGCTTTACGTTTCTAGATGATGTAGTTTGTGAACGGTTTTTTGAAAGATGAAAGGACAGAGCAACGAGTGGCCATAAAATGAAATTAAAGAAGAATCATGGTAGAAAAGATATGAAAATGTAATCTTATCTTGTAAAGTAGTTGATGAATGAAGTCAACTGAATTAAGAAGGAGTGAACGCGTTCAACTGGGGTGAAGCAGAATCTTTAAGGTCAACTCACATGAAAATTTCCTGACTCTGATCAATACAATCAAATGTTAAATGAGTTCAGAATGATAAAGCGACGACAAACCGAGTAACATTTAATAAAAAGTGAAGCTGTCATCTGTCGTGCATAAAGACAAAAGATTCATTTATAGTTTATCACAGGAATATCATTATACTAAGAGCGTAAGCAATTGATTTCTCGTAGGTAAGATCAAGTTCACACTTTAATTTGGCAATAATGGTTGGTTGCTGGTGATAAATATCGGTTATAAAGTATTTCATTCTGGTTGTATAATATGATGCAGCATACTCCAGTACTTATAAGTTGTATAGTACGATGGAGTGAATAATCGGTTCAGCGTTGCCATTTTCACCACTCAGACTCCAATATTCGCTGAATGGGTGTACGTTAATCGCCGAATGATTGTGAATTTATCACTGAATGGTCATGGATTGGCCGTTGAATGGCAGCGGATTAAGTCTGAATGATTGTGGATTAATTCTTAATGATTGGGAACTGATAACGAAATAGTCATGGATTATTCGTTCAATGGTCTTAGTCAAATAGCTAAATGCTCCTGAATTGATCGTAAAGTAATTGCGTATCCATATAATCATGGAGTAGTCACTAAATGGTTGTGATTTAATCCCTAAATTGTCTTTGATTATTCTCTGGACAGTCTTGTATTCTTATATGAAAGACCACAGACCAGTTGGTATATGATCGGTAAGTAATTCTGGTTGATGGGGATTGTTTCTCACGCCTTCCTACAGTTTTAAGGAGATCACTCATGTATCATTGGCCTCGCTCAGGCCAGCGGCGGTGTCAGCACCTCATCGATCAGCTCCTTTACTTCGACGATTCCTGTCTCTTTAAGTCTCCATATTCCTCCTCCTGGTGCTCGTAAAGCTCCTATGTATGGAAGTTTGTCTGAACTGCTATTTGCTACGTGAGCTTCTCTTGTTCACATACACGTTCGTCTTATGCAGGTGTATATCATCTTATCTAATTGAGAATATTTTCATCTTTCTAGAGTTTCGACCAGTCTGCCAGAAAGCGAAAACCAGAAGCTTTTGAACGTATCTTTGTTCGGTCGGGTTGGAATTCAAAGGATGGGGTGGCTGGCTGGGTAATCCAGCTTACTATTTTCCAGTGACCGCATGAACTACATTCATTGCAATAATCAAGACTCAGGTAACCTGCTAGCAGTTGAGAGTCCCACTCTGAATACCTTTCTAATCTGAGGTAAAAGGAAAAGATTACGTTATCTTGTTTGACTGGAATGACAGCACCCGACACGCAATTCTGGTACAACCCTAAGCGCGTCTCTATACAAAACTTCTCTCACTCCAATTTCTACACCTCATTCCTGGTCTCTCCGTTCCGTTTATAGTTTTCATCTCACTCGGGGACATCGTCATCATCATTCGCCCTTTCCATATACTTATATCATCAAAAAACCATTCCTATTTTTTTCCGGTTCCACATTCCTCTTTGCAATGTCTCCCCTTCTTGTCTTCACTTCTGAAACAGTTTACTCACCTCTCTCGATATCTGAATATTGAAAAATCTATCTTTACAGCCTGTACTCTCCCTCAGGTGCTGCACATCACATTCCGGTTCATTACATCAAGTATGATTTGAATATTATTCAAACACATTCGTCTGATGTCTGATATTCCGCTTGCAAGAGGTTACGCCTTTGGGAGCAGGTATCACTGTGAGTACAGACAGTCTCTTGGAAAAACTCTTCACCCTAAAGGAATCCACACTGGAAGTAAGACAACCTGGATTGCAGGAGACTGTAGAAAGAGGTTGTGGCTATCACCAAAACTCTCATCGAAATTGGGCCTCGGCTAGATATATATAGATGAACAGGTGAATAGATGGGCAAAAACATTTACCTTGATTATATATTAATGTTTCACTGTCATATCGTTCCTCGTGAATCACTTAATTACCTACCATTTACCAACCATTAACCAGCATCTTTGATCTTATTTTTGTTACTGAAAAAATTTCAAAGATATGTGTAAATTCTGTAATTCCTTCCAACCTTTCACTATTCATCCGTATATCAGGTAGTGAATATCTTTATTCATACTGAACCTCCTTGAATTTAAGTAGCATTTGCTTTCACCAACGTTTCTGAATACCTCCATAATGAACTTCAACAGTTCCATAATTTCATCCGTGTGTGTGTGCAGTTACGTGTATGCTGCAGTATTCTGATATTCCTCTGTTTGTTATTTAATCATATGCTATGTAAACCTACATCAAGGACGCAGGAGCATCATCTAGCAATTATGATATAAGCGTTCTTAGCCAAGTAAATGTCTTAGCTATAGAAACAAATACTTCGTGACTAAAGTCCATTGACCATAGACATACAGTATACATATAAACCATCAAGATATATATTAAATCAAATGTGAAGAAATACGTTCAACGCATGGAGATAGTGTGTATGAATGAGTGCAGCTGTGTGGTCTTAAGATTACACAGATATATAACAGTGTGTGGGGAACTACAACATTGCGGGGGTCGAAGTAAAATTCCTGGTGGCCCAGGAAACGTGTCAGGAGAATAGACGAATTATGTCCTAACAAATGGTACAATACATCTTAGGGACTGAGTAAGGAGATACATCTCTGTGACTGAGGAAATATATCTCGGTAATTAATTGAAGGTATCAGTGTCGCAAACACGTCGGGGCAGTGAAAGAACTATCCCTCAGCAACTGATGCTGTGACTCTCAGCAAAGGAGCAAACGTGCCTCAGCAGTTGAGAGAATAAGCCTCAGTTAATAGACACCACCAGCTGAGGAAATACGTCGTTGCGACCGGAGAGAAATATCTCAGCAACTGAGGGAACATGTGAAGAGCCCCAACAGCAGCAGTGAGGGAGCTCGCCCAGACACCTCCTGAAAATCCCATTTCCTGGAGGAGGAACAAATTACGGCCTTATTCAGCAGAATCTTTTGATGGCCTGCGCTACACAGGGACTCTTGACGCTACGCGCCGCCTTCGGCCCAGGTGGAGCCAGTCACGAGTGAACAGGTCAACAAAGATGTAATAATGCAATTTACGATAAGTGTACAGCCAGATGACTATCATGTCTAGGATGGTAGTTCATAGTTCTTGAATAATGTCAGCTGCTTTCTAAAGCCCATTTTGAAACTATTTGTGTATCTTAATTTTCTGGTTATTCATCATTAGCTCAGAACGTCTTTCTTTGAAAGGATCTTGGAGTTACTTCAGGACTACTTTTACAGGAGCTCCGGCAGCTTCAAGGCCGTGCTACTTCCAGTAGCAGGGAAATTATGGACCCATTTCAAGCGAGAAGTTCTTTGACGAGACTGTATTCCTAATGTTTCAGCCTCACCAAAGGTAATTCTTCACTCACCGTGGAACTTCGTGAAGTGGAATTCGGTAACACCATTTAAATGTATACTAGTTGGGTCACCCGACGCTGCACGGGAAAGTAAAGCCGTTACAAAAATGAATTCATATGAAATGGCCTTTGTTGGTTATCAAATGGCCTTCAAGACTGACGGTTAAGGAAGAGAAATGTGTGGTAACTTCTAAGCTGTAACGTGTCTGAGCCTTGAAAGGTGGCCCATGTTGCTGGTACCATTGGATCCTGCCTTTGATCAAGAAGTATTTTCATTATATATATATATATATATATATATATATATATATATATATATATATATATATATATATATATATATATATATATATATATATATATATATTTTTTTTTTTTTTTTCATACTATTCGCCATTTCCCGCGATAGCGAGGTAGCGTTAAGAACAGAGGACTGGGCCTTTGAGGGAATACCCTCACCTGGCCCCCTTCTCTGTTCCTTCTTTTCGAAAATTAAAATAAAAAAATGAGAGGGGAGGATTTCCAGCCCCCCCGCTCCCTTCCCTTTTAGTCGCCTTCTACGACACGCAGGGAATACGTGGGAAGTATTCTTTCTCCCCTATCCCCAGGGATAAATAAATATATATATATATATATATATATATATATATATATATATATATATATATATATATATATATATATATATATATTGGAAAGGATCACAATTTTGCGCGCGATCAAGATATTCCTATGAGTCCACGGGGAAAATGAAACACGATAAGTTCCCAAGTGCATTTTCGTGTAATAACCACATCACCAGGGGAGACACAAGAGAGAAATATAACAGTCAGGTGATATACATCGAAGAGACGAAGCTAGGACGCCATTTGGTAAACATGTGATTGTCCAAAACATATATATATTTATATATATATATATATATATATATATATATATATATATATATATATATATATATATATATATATATATATATATATGTATATACATTACAACGTAAGCAACTGTAGGCTGTAGTTGAGTGTTTACATTATATTAGTCTTGTTTTGCTTTTCAGATATAACGACCATCACTGATGTGGAGGTTGATTTCACACAGTGATGCCTCCCCTCTGACTTCCCGCGGTCGTATCGCTGTTGAAGAGGAGAGGTTCCCTCTTGGTGGAGAAAACTCCCTAGATAACACTGGCGAGTCCTCAGCCTCGAGGGTGCTGGAGTTCCCTGTTCAAATCTGAGAGAGGAATCACATCATCTTGATGACGATCGCCTCGCACACGAAGCGCATATTTTCTAAAACCTCTCTCTCTCTCTCTCTCTCTCTCTCTCTCTCTCTCTCTCTCTCTCTCTCTCTCTGTCAGACTCGTCCCACCCCTCCAGTAAGATGGATACTAATCCTCGGTATGTTTCTCATTTCACTTGCGTGTTGCCAGCCCGTCTCTTGCGTCTGCTTGGCGTATACACAAACAAGAGTCCTGTTATGCATTGTCGCTTAGGTGCAGCAGGAGAGGGCGTGGCTAAGGCTCATCCGTGACGGATACGTTGCATAAATCTTCAGGTGAGCTTGAGTATATCCGCGGCTTGTGATGTTTAATGTCACGTAATAGCATCTTGCTTTCGCTCTATTTGTTTTTTGAGTCTTTACTTCTTATCCAGCGGCACCATTGTTTACTAGTCCCATCTAGTCTATATATCAGATATGAAATCAATCAAATATATATCCATCAATCATTTCAAATATGTGCGGGAGTGACGTCCGGTTTATCAACTTCAAGAAGGGGCTAAAAAAGGAGAAGAAGAAGTAAAAAGGAAAAGAAGCGAAAGAAAAAGAAGGAATAAATGAGGAAAGTAAAAGGGAAGGTTTTGATGCTGGGAAACAAGCGAAAAAAAAATCTGTTCTTTGCAGGTATTCTTTACTTGGCCAGAACTGCAATGAAGATTTTC
The DNA here is from genome assembly GCF_036320965.1 of Panulirus ornatus. Taxonomy (NCBI): domain Eukaryota; kingdom Metazoa; phylum Arthropoda; class Malacostraca; order Decapoda; family Palinuridae; genus Panulirus; species Panulirus ornatus. The sequence goes on along the minus strand of NC_092243.1, from coordinate 1,040,720 downwards.
ATATGAATAGAACTCCATGAATTTCTCAAAATCTCGACATATTGAAAATCTATTGTAGCCTCTTGTATGTAAAAGGGAACAGAGATAGATAGATGGATAGATAGATAGATAGATAGAGAGAGAGAGAGAGAAAGAGAGAGAGAAAGAAAGACATTTTACTGGCTAAGGCATATGGAAAAACCTCAACAAGGCAGAGAACGGTGGGAATGTAGGAAATGTGGAAAAATGGAAGACATGAGAAAGGGATTTGAGGGGGTATGTGAAAGGAGAAAATGGAGAATGAGAAGTGTGAGACGAAGTGGATGAGAAAAGTTGGAGAGAGAAGAAGGATACAGGAAGAGGAATATGAGGCAGATGGGAAGGATGGGAGAGGGTGGAAGACGGTGGGGTGAGATGCACGAGGCAGAGGCATAGCAAGAGAGGCGAAAAAAAGAGAAGAAGAACTAAAAGATAGATTCATTGGCCAGAGAACGTATGACTGGGAGACGCGGGCTGCAGTGGGAATTAAGATGGTGGACGGTAAGATTGTGGTGTGGCGCGGGGGGGAGCCGAGGGTTGTAGGTGATAAAGTGGTGGGAGGAAAATGGTGATGGGAGGGATAGGGTGGTGGGAGGGAGGAAGAAGCTGAGCATGGGAGGGTGAGAGGAGGGCTGTGAGAGAGGGTAGGAACTGGGGCCAGCCTTGTGCAGTAATGGAGGTGTCAGTCTCATACGATCCTGGGCTAAAATATCTTCTACACCTCCACCCAGCGGCAAGCATGATCGGCCCAGCTCCTGGAAGGAAAGAGTACTGGAGAGGAATGGGCAAGGGAGGAGCGGCGGAGGTAAGAGAGATAGTCAAGGGAAGAGAAGAGCAAGAGGTAAGAAAGGTGTAGAGGAAGGTGAAGGAGAGATAATGTGAAGGGATGAGGAGGAAGAGGAGGAGGAGAGGCAGGGTTGATAAAAGAGAAACTGGTTATAAGAGAGACAGAGGGTAGTGAAGGATGTACAAGGGAAGTGAGAACGGACCAGGTGGATATGAGGAGAGATTTGAGAGATAATGGAGTCAATAGAAAGCGAAAGACGGGCAAGAGAAAGCAAAGGAAAAAGCAGGAGAAAACGAAAGAGGGAAGAAAGGACGGCTGTGCGAGGCAGGGTAGAGCTCGGACACGTGAGGAGAGGGAGAAGAGAGAAATGCAGACGAAGGCACGAGTGGGAGGAGGGGATGTGGTACAGCAGTGTCACATATATACACACATATAATGCAATATAGATTGAATTCAGTTCTGTGGGTCAAGGATATCATATGTGACATATATGAATCCGGGAAAGGAAGGCGAGAATACAGTTTCCGCTCGCTGCGTTAGGAGTGTATTTCTCGTGGCAAATGTTGTTCTGTCTCCAGAAGTTTTCTCAGTACCGTCTGGTGCTGTTGGAACACACGAATCATTTCAATAGGTCACAGGTCAGCATCCTCAGTGTTAGATATCTCGTGCACTTGATCAGTTACTTATTGGTCTTTCCACCGACAATTACCTCCATCATCTGTCAGTCGACGGGTTGAGACACTAAAACTCTACTGAGATCTAAATCAGCAGTAAAGGTAGTGGCAGGAAGGTAGTGGCAATAAGGTCCTGACCCTAGATATACCTGGGTGAGGATACCTGGAAAATATGATGTTGTGAGTCTGTCCCGCAGCTCAGGTCCAGATGCTCACGAGAAGTTGACTTTTCATCAGAGTAAGTATTGGTCGGGTCTCCACTTGCCAGCCATGTGCTCTACCATGACAGAGCATTTTTGATGATAAATATAATAATTCATGATAAGATTAACTCTTTGTTTTCATTTAGATTCTGGTCATACTTATATCCACAACAAGTTTTATCAGAAAATCTGAGTTTATCTTATATTTTCTATATTCCTAAAGTTCCTTATGTGACAGTTTCTCAACAATTCATTCACTAAGTGAATTTTTTCCGTTTAAACTTGTGGAGTTCACTCTAAAGATCAACTGGATCTAATGTGCAGACTCGGAGAAGATGAACCAACGTGCTCGCAAAAGACATTCGCAGATCAAACTACATGTTAGCTTGTCCCGTTACGGGAACCCTTCTCAGAAACTTCAATAGACGCGGATGATTATCTAATCTTTCCTTAACAGGAGCCGAGCCTATTCAAATTGAATACACTCATATGTACCCAAGTATTCTGTGGAGGCAATATGCAGCGTTTGCTTTGTGTTGCCTCGCATATCGTGAGAAGGCTTTTGTTCGTCCTGTAGAGCAATCAATAGGGATTGCGTTTACAAGGTTTATCTTCTGATCTGTAGTGAAGAATGTCGCTATTAATATCCATTTCATGGCTCTCTATTGCGAGAATCCAATATGCTTGTTCGTGAACAAAAGAGAAATTATATATATGAAGTCTGTTGGGGATGAGAGAGCTTGGGAAGTGAGTCAGTTGTTGTTCGCTGATGATACAGCGCTGGTGGCTGATTCATGTGAGAAACTGCAGAAGCTGGTGACTGAGTTTGGTAAAGTGTGTGAAAAAAGAAAGTTAAGAGTAAATGTGAATAAGAGCAAGGTTATTAGGTACAGTAGGGTTGAGGGTCAAGTCAATTGGGAGGTAAGTTTGAATGGAGAAAAACTGGAGGAAGTAAAGTGTTTTAGATATCTGGGAGTGGATCTGGCAGCGGATGGAACCATGGAAGCGGAAGTGGATCATAGGGTGGGGGAGGGGGCGAAAATCCTGGGAGCCTTGAAGAATGTGTGGAAGTCGAGAACATTATCTCGGAAAGCAAAAATGGGTATGTTTGAAGGAATAGTGGTTCCAACAATGTTGTATGGTTGCGAGGCGTGGACTATGGATAGAGTTGTGCGCAGGAGGATGGATGTGCTGGAAATGAGATGTTTGAGGACAATGTGTGGTGTGAGGTGGTTTGATCGAGTAAGTAACGTAAGGGTAAGAGAGATGTGTGGAAATAAAAAGAGCGTGGTTGAGAGAGCAGAAGAGGGTGTTTTGAAATGGTTTGGGCACATGGAGAGAATGAGTGAGGAAAGATTGACCAAGAGGATATATGTGTCGGAGGTAGAGGGAACGAGAAGTGGGAGACCAAATTGGAGGTGGAAAGATGGAGTGAAAAAGATTTTGTGTGATCGGGTCCTGAACATGCAGGAGGGTGAAAGGAGGGCAAGGAATAGAGTGAATTGGATCGATGTGGTATACCGGGGTTGACGTGCTGTCAGTGGATTGAATCAGGGCATGTGAAGCGTCTGGGGTAAACCATGGAAAGCTGTGTAGGTATGTATATTTGAGTGTGTGGACGTATGTATATACATGTGTATGGGGGTGGGTTGGGCCATTTCTTTCGTCTGTTTCCTTGCGCTACCTCGCAAACGCGGGAGACAGCAACAAAGCAAAAAAAAAAAAAAATAAAAAAAGAATATATATATATATATATATATATATATATATATATATATATATATATATATATATATATATATATATATATATATATATATATATATATATATATACATATGATGAGATGGGGAGGAGTTTGAGGCCTTGTTATGTATGCAGAAAATAGAGATTTATCGACAAGATTCAGAGAAAATCCACTGATTTTCTGCCTGATGAAGTCTCAAAGACGAAATTTCCTCACAAAATTCCCAAGGTTTGTCCTCATGGAGAGTCTATATGGGATACGCTGTCATGGATCAAGGGAAAAAAAATCTTGAAGCAAGCAGAGGTATTATGTGTAGTATATAGCGTAATGCTTGCCCAACACATGGATATGAATGAAGCAACTCAGGTGCGAGATCCTGTTCGACACAGCGTGAAAACATTTTCAAAACATATTTTTAAGAAAAGATGTGAGAGAAACTGACAGACTTTACGATATCGATTATAAGAGAATAAGAGTAAGGCTCTAGATTCATCTTTATATATATATATATATATATATATATATATATATATATATATATATATATATATACATATATATATATATATATATATATATATACATTATCCCTGGGGATAGAGGAGAAAGAATACTTCCCACGTATTCCCTGCGTGTCGTAGAAGGCGACTAAAAGGGGAGGGAGCGGGGGGCTGGATATCCTCCCCTCTCATTACTTTTTTTTTAATTTTCCAAAAGAAGGAACAGAGAAGGGGGCCAGATGAGGATATCCCTCAAAGGCCCAGTCCTCTGTTCTTAACGCTACCTCGCTAACGCGGGAAATGGCAAATAGTATGAAAGAAAGAAAGATATATATATATATATATATATATATATATATATATATATATATATATATATATATATATATATATATATATATATATATATTGAATGCCCTCTCGGACAAAAGTCCACATCAAGGCAGGGCCTTAATTGAAATATGGAGAGAATTACGAAACGAAAAAAGACAGAAGGGAAGTATTTACGAAATTTTGAGAAAGTGAACTTGACACAAATATTCTCAATATATCAGTCAAATATTCTCAATAAATCAGTCACATATTCTCAATATATCAGTCACATTTACATTTATAGTTTTCGGTTATTACTTTAGAGGAAAGGACTCAACCTTGATTGCTGTTTGCATTTTAGTTACATAAAAGATCAAAACACCGACCGCATCCTCTCCTCCCCACCAAAAATTCAGAGAAGGTGTGAGCTGACTAACTGCTCCATCTTCGTTTTTGTACCTCGGGGAACAAACTTTTCTTAGCCAGCGATCACGCACGGAACTCAGAAAAAGAAGCAGACCAAAAGACGATTTTACATTTACAGAACAGTGTGAGAGAGGCTCCAGCTTCCCCAAGCGTGCTCCGTCGATAGCCTAAAATTCGTACCTGAAATATTTAGGAATATTGTAAGTCAGTTTCTCCTCTCAAATGTTCATGTCAATATTGAATGATATAAGGACAAGATTGTAAGATATTAAGACAGAGATAAGTGTTACGTATCATCGCGCTTAACTAAAACCTTATCAGAGATAATATATTCTAGGTAACATGTTCTGGAAAAGAATGAGTGGAAATTTAGAATTACTTCATAAAAGGAATTATAATCATACATCAAGACAAGATGATCTGCCATGGTAAGTTGTATGAAGAAACAGAAGACTAGTTCACAAGGACCTGGTGTATCATTCAGTCAAATAGGTCAAGAAAATTATAGGAAAGAATTAGAAAGTGAGAAAGCTTCTTCAGACGGCAGGGTTAAACATCATAGTTTTAGAACAAAGAAACTGCAGAATATGTCTCAGTAACTCTCACTCATAGGAGATACCAATTGTGGAAACTGATCAGGATATCTGAACTGGCGTCTATGATAACCTGAAGGAGCGAAGACTCCAGGGATGGTAGGAATTTGGGGAGGAAGGGAGTTCGAAGTTGGATCCCCCCAGGGTAAGTGAACAAATTAAAAGTATATTTGAAAGTTGGATGGTCCATTTGCACAGAAAAAAGAAAACGAATTTCTTTCAATTGCAAGAACCCATTATCAGGGAACCGTTCTCTGTGGAAAAGATATAAAAAGGAAATGAGCTCTACACAGGACGACGAAATTCTCATATTCTCTACTCATGAAACAATAATGATAATAACTATTATAATGATAATGATAACAATAAGAGTAATAATGATATCATTAATGATAATGGTACTACTACTACTACTAATAATAATAATAATAATAATAATAATTATGATAATGATAATGATAATATTGATAACAATAATGGTAATGATAATAACAATAGTTACAATAATCTCACAGGAAGACGAATTGCTGCAGGGAGGATGGATGATGACATGCAGCTGGGTTAAGTCCTTCCTGGAATGTTACTTTTAGTCATTTATGATGCTGGTCTAATGCTGTAAAATTCTGACGCTACGCCACATCCCACCTAAATCTTGCTCCCATCCGCCAGGAAGGTCATAAAAGAAATCTAGTTAACTGAAGATAACAAATAGTATATCTACTATGTATATACTCGTTCTCTTTACTTTGTATAACATTATGAAGACATTTGTGCCCTCGGACAGTGAGGCCTGGGAAAGTGTAACTTAGTTTTCTTTTTTAACCAGAACTTAATTTGATCCTTCATTGACGGCCGCATTAAATCCTTCAACATCTACCAGGAATTGAAAAAAAACCAAGTAAGTATAAGTTACCTCCGGGTAAATGTAATAAGGCTTTACATTTTGTGAAAGCCCAAAGTTAAACTTTTCCTAATCGTGTTGTAAGTTGACAAACACGCTTAACTACTGCAGATCTAAGTTTGGTTCAGGAGTTTTCATAACATTTGTCCTTGCCATAGAGCTGTGGATTTCTTTTGAGTGTCACTTGATAAAGTACTGAAAGAGTAATTCGTACATTCCGTTATTGGATTTTCCTTGTTACGGTGATTTGTAAGAAGAAAAACGAGACGAAATTATGTTATAGAATAAAATACTAAACAAATATGAAGAATATGATGAAAATATACTTTATGAACAATAATTTTGTTCAGTGACAACGTATTGTTATCTTACTATACGTATGTTATGCACTACCTAGTTTAAGTGGCCCACACATACACATGCACACAAGGCACTGGGAGCTGCCTAAACGTCAGGTCTTAGTATCTCATGACAATGATTAAACGCTGGATTTATTCATCAGGAGAATATTAATGAAACTGTGTGTGTGTGTGTGTGTGTGTGTGTGTGTGTGTGTGTGTGTGTGTGTGTGTGTGTGTGTGTGTGTGTGAAAATTTTAAGTGCATATGTCTATGTATGATGGTATATGTGTTTTCATGTACTATTCTGTATGTACGATAACAAAGCAAAACACAAAGTCATTGAAATAAGTAATGACATTCCTGTGGACATTTAAAACCTTGGAAAATTTGAAGCTTTTATCATTGACCCGGTAGCTCTGTGACCTGGCCACAGGTCGAGTACTGTTGGTAAGCTATTAGTGTAGAGTGAGTGACACAGCGCAGGTGAGTCATTTACTGGTGAATCTTAATGTGCCATAGTGAACACGGTCATGTGCCTGGAACAAGAGTTGGTCGTACACAGAATACAATCCAGAAGGAGAAATAACTTTGAGGAATGAAAAATAGAAAAATAATAGAAGGAAAAATGAAGGGAGATGAATTATTAGCGATGATTGAAAGCTTTAGAAATAAGGAATGTGGGTAAATAGAGTGAGAGATAGATATCTCAGAAAGACAGGGACGATAATAACAGCAGCAGATTACGAAAAATTAAAAAGAAATTATTAAGTGAAAGGAGGAAAACCAGAGAGTATAGTTAAGACACGGAAATAGAAATGATAAAGAAAAAATGAGATCAAAGAATGCTGAGTAAGGCGACCCAGCTTTGAGGGGATCTTTTACACTGCGAAAGCTTAAGATTTGACGACATGTGACATACAGTGTAAATATTTGTTAGTGTACTACTTATCTTGATGACCTGTTTTCTCATGCTTTCATTCAGAAAAGAAATAGGCGATCACCCATCCTATTTCAACTATTAAATCATTCCCGGAAAAATATACAGAGAATTTATCCAAAGAATTTTAAAAATCTTTCTGCGCTAGTGAAGGGAGATTGATAGACCTACCCGTTATCTTTTTTTTTCTATCGAAACTGAACATTGAAAAACTGTTGTGTACCATAACGAATCTACGTCCCTGGTTAACAGAATGTCAGAGGGAGAGAGAGTATGAGGCGAGGAATACGATGGCGAGAGTGAGTTATGGAATGGGTGTCTTACATGGCTTTTTCTTTATTTCGATTGGCAGACATGACTTGAGCATAAGCAAGCCTCAGATACAACCATCCCGGATGAAAGTGAAATGATAAATATAAGATAAAAGAATGCACGAAGGAATAATTTGAGGCCTGGAGGTATTTATAGTCTCGAATCTTGAAGGTAGTAAGATCAGAGAGGAAGGGGAAGCCAAAAGCTTAAGAGAACTACACAAAGAACAAACTTGTCGTCACAGTCACCTCCAGGTATGCAAGCAGTGCTCCACACTGGCATGAGTGAGGTCACTGTACGTACATACGCAAGAACTGAACCGAAGCCAAATAATCCCGGCATCTCCACAACACTTCCACCTCTGAGGAGGGAGATTGTGCTATGTGTCTGTTGTAAAGTTTCCAGGATTGCGTGGAGGATGAATAGTAGTGTTATGAAATGGAACAGAAAAAAAACGATTGAGCTTATCAAGATTTTCATAGGCAGAAATTACCTTTTTCGCACCGTTGAATTTAACCAGGTAACTTTTTCACCATATTTCGATGTTGTACAAGTCCGAGTTACGAGAAGAAATATGTTCATTGCGACTAAAAAACGAGTTTGTGAAGGGACGGAAAGTTAGGTGAAGCGTCAAGAGTGAAATCATCGGCATAAGAATATGTAAAGTTGGAGACCGACGAATGACAGTCTTGTGCGTAGAACAGGTAGAAGGTAGGTGACACAACACTCCTGGTGACACAACACTCCTGGTGACACAATACTCCTGGTGACACAACACTCCTGGTGACACAACACTCCTGGTGACGCAACACTCCTGGTGACGCAACACTCCTGGTGACACAACACTCCTGGTGACACAACACTCCTGGTGACACAACACTCCTGGTGACACAATACTCCTGGTGACACAACACTCCTGGTGACGCAACACTCCTGGTGACGCAACACTCCTGGTGACACAACACTCCTGGTGACACAACACTCCTGGTGACACAACACTCCTGGTGACACAATACTCCTGGTGACACAACACTCCTGGTGACACAACACTCCTGGTGACGCAACACTCCTGGTGACACAACACTCCTGGTGACACAACACTCCTGGTGACACAACACTCCTGGTGACACAACACTCCTGGTGACACAACACTCCTGGTGACGCAACACTCCTGGTGACAGGACGGAAGTAAAATGTTCCTTCAACATCGATTATCGCAATGCTGTCTCTGAAATACATAAGTAGATTACAAAAATGAAGCGTCCATGAAAGAGCAGAGAGAATCAGAAAAACCAGAGGAAGTAAGTTTAACAAGCTAAACCTTGTGCCATATTCCGTCATACGTTTCAGAAGTGTCAAGCGCCATGACGTAAGATTTACCAAAATCCTTGCTGGGGGGGGACGAAAGTTGAGTCTCGTGGGTAAGATTACCTGTACAAATCCTTTCCACCACACCTACAGGACATTTACTCCTAAAAACTTACTTCCATTTTGATACATCTACATCATGACATGCCCACTCACGCGACCACACCTTCAGCCTCTCCACCATACCTCACTCTATATAGTTCTGAATCCAATTATTCAACAAGTCATTTCAATCGACCACATTGTCATTCATTGTAACACAACTCTATTCATCTGATCATATCTCCATCTGCGTCATCACAGTTCCACCCATTATGACATATCTTCACCTGTTCGACTACACATTTCTTTTACATTCTTTGCATATTTCAGTTACATTCCGATTCACTAGACCATATTTTCCCCGTTTGATCACTTCTTCAGCTGTTGCATTATATCTTCACTCGGTCAGCAGTATCCTGTCTACTGAAAGACACCTTCATTCAATCAACGATACTGCATCCAGCTAATCAGGGCTGTGATAACCCATTCACCAAATCAGGGCTATGATAACCCATTCGATAACCGACCGTTTCAACAAAACGTCCTCCCGTTTCACTATAAGTCCACCTATTCGACCATGTCACCTCTCATTAACTACATTTCTACCCATTTCACTGCCTGTCTAGTCACATACTCAAGTCTCCACCACGTCTACTGCACTTTCAACCATATGATAACAAGTCTTACCCTCAGAAAACAAAATAAAATCAATCTAGCGCTTCTTACCACATCCTCCGTGGGAAAGATACATACGCACGCAAATGTAAACACACGCACCACACACGCACGCACACTTGTGTATGGACACAACAAGTACTGCCGGTTATACGAAGTAGTGTCGAGTGTAGTGGGTGCTAGTTCTGAGGGTATACTACTACGTGATGATAGGTATGTGGAGCTGTTGACGGGTACACTGTGTCGTTGACAGATGTTTTATGTTGACAGAAGCAATGGATGACGGCGTACTGCATCGGCAGAGCATTGCTGGGCGTCTTGTCATGCACCTTACTTCTCCTCCTGGATGGACCTGGCTGGGGTCTCCTTGCAATTGGGTAACGGGCAGGAAGGGGGAGGATGGAAGGTGGGGAGGGGGAAGGGGAAGAGGAAAGGGAGGCGTAGTGTGGAAGGGGACTGTGGGTAGGGGAGAGCGACGTAGACGAGGGATTGGGGAGACAGGGATCTTGCCAGAAAAAACGCGTGGGCATTATTGTTATTCATAGACGAGGTCTTCACACGGAATTCAAATGTGGTGTCGTGAATCAGCTTAGTTCGGATTTGGAAATGTCCATTCTTAAAGCTGGGATCATACAGAGCATGGGATACCAGGGGGAAGGCTGGGTCTGAGAGAGAGAGAGAGAGAGAGAGAGAGAGAGAGAGAGAGAGAGAGAGAGAGAGAGAGAGAGAGAGAGAGAGGAGATTATTCACGATGGGGTTTTACCAAAAGGTATGGCTAGCGCGTTACGCTCACCACAGGAAAATTAAGGGTTACGAAGATCCAGTTGTGTGAATAACATGTTGTGAGGTGAGGTGGAAAGACTTCTGTTTGTAAAGGGAATGCC
>NC_092243.1:1000000-1022500 GCF_036320965.1 Panulirus ornatus | reverse complement strand
GTGTACAATAATCTTCGTGTAGTCTTCTTTCGTGTATAATAATCTTCATGTAGTCTTCTTTCGTGTACAATAATCTTCGTGTAGTCTTCTTTCGTGTACAATAATCTTCATGTAGTCTTCTTTCGTGTACAATAATCTTCGTGTAGTCTTCTTTCGTGTACAATAATCTTCGTGTAGTCTTCTTTCGTGTGCAATGATCCTCATGAAAAATCCTTTTGTGCAAAGTATCTTCCCATCTATGATCCTTTCGTGTGTACTTTACTAAGCATGTGATCCTCTTGCGTACAGTAAGTCCAACACTTGTTTCCTAAGTGTATTATGGTCAAGGATGTGCAGCAAACATGATGTTTGATTCATTAATAGTCATGGTGTCCGTTGCCTCGATGCTCAGTAGACTTGGTGTGTAAATCTCAGTGTGGTGTCGTACTGGTTTACCCTACCAACAGTATTCTTAATTTCAGTGAAACTTGTAACAAATCTTCCCCTTCATTATCTGAGACCATAAGTCAGGGTTCATGTTGATACCGCTGTTCTTCCACTCCATTATCCACGGTGTGTGGGTAGAAGTTTGCCACACAAACCACGAAGGAAGATCGCAAGTGAATCATTATAAGCTATCTGTAACGGTATATAGTTACTCAGATCTATTTGCTTCTCCTTATCCATCTGAAGCATGTGGAATGATTCAACATGTTACTGAGAGCGTTGCAGCAGATCCTACACCTGGAGTACTGCCACTAGGTTGGAACTTCTTTCCTCAACTTCCTGTGTTGTACAATGCATTCTTCATTACAGAATTATCATGATCAGTGGATGAGTTTATTCTCACTTTGAGTATCCGTGTGTGAACACTTACCTACAATGTTTGATTTCTCTATGTCTCCTGCCGTAAATTCATCTCATCTCGTATTTCATCTTTGTCCATTGTCGTTTGCTCTATACTTATTGATTCCATGATACAGAGATTTTAGAATGTTTACGTTACAGCAGTACGAGAAACAATGAAAGTTACAGCGAAGCTGTTGAATCCTTGGAAACTAAATCTTTTTTCATTTATTCCATTTATATATTCATCTATCTATTGACCCGGGTCCGAACGCGTACATCAAAGATTATGTACAGGTAAGAGAAGAAAATACCGAGATCAGTAATAGGAGCATCTCTGCCACATGCAGTGTTTATTAGCAATTTTTATCTTCTTATGGCCATTTGCAGTAATTTTGTAAGCTTCTTGTGGTCTTTCTGCAGAAAATATTTAGCCTCATAACATGGCCTTTTGTTGGAGTTTCGTAGTCTCAAGCTGTCTTTAGCTGGAAATTCAGAGCCTCAATTCTACTTTTCCCCTATTTTCATAATATCCTGTGGCGTTATACAGAGCTATTCCTCACACCTCTACAGTAGTGACTCAGCTTATTTGACTCTGACCTGGAAGATTTTGGCTCTATGTAGCCTTAATAGAGAACTTCTTGGCCAAATGTAGTACTTAGCAGAGACTTTTTAGTTCCTTCTGGTCTTGTGCTGTTACTGCCTCACTCATGCTCGCCTGGTGAGTTCCCTAGACATTAATGAAATCATTCATGGTTACGTTATGGTCACGTTGGTTCCTTTCATGGTGTTCACTGGACTCAATTCGTCCTTTACATACACTATCTGACCCAATGGTACGTTCATAGGTACTTCCTGCCCTTACAGGATCGTTTTCAGGCCCGCCTCTGGCTTCATGGGGTTGTTTATGGCCTTCCCCTAACCTTATATGTCATAAAGGTCATATGTTGTCATTTACTGATACTTTGTGGCCTCCTACAGTAATATATATATATATATATATATATATATATATATATATATATATATATATATATATATATATATATATATATATACATGCTCTCCTTTGTATTAGTACTTCCTGAGCCTTCATTATGGATAGGCTGTCATTACTTCCCATAAACTTTAATTAGCGCCTCAGGATTACCCCAGTAAGCTCCTCACGCCAATCTGTAAAGAAAGACAGGCTTACTGGTCTTATGAACCTGCTGGGGGGGAGCTTATAGCGTAAAGTCAAGGCCATTCATTAGATTCATTAATCAAAGACAAACATTGCTGCCAAAACCAATATTTACCCCTAGCATAAGCCCGTAATGGTAGGCCGCCGATTTCACCGCCTCGAGTAATTCATTTCGTGGGTAAGAGAGTTGATGTTTTATCCCAGGGGAAGCTAATACCAGCCCTCTACCCCTTAATTATGGGCTGCACTGGATAAGGTCACTGCTCAGGGGAGAACTTAAACTTGATAATTTGATGAACCATACCGGGTGTGGTGGAGCTAGTCGCTTGGAGGAGCTAGTGAAAATACATTCACTCTTCTTCCCTCAAGATTATTTACACCCAAAATACACATCCCGACTATATATATGTTTCCTCTGTTATATGTTTCCTCTGCTTTAGGTTCTGTGTCCTCTGCGTTCCTTTATCGTGTACCGACTATACATGGTTCGTCTGGCGTGTTTCCGTGCATTGTGCCTCACGTGGTATTTCCATCTTTGAAATTAACTCCTGCAGTTGAATGCTCAGGTTCGTCTGTGTTCCTGTTGGTGGGTGTATCTGCCGGTGGTGCGCTTTTCTCTAGTTTTGTTTGCGGTTTTATTTACCTGGTGCGCGTGAAGACAACAGGCAGTTACACGCTTTTCTCGCAGATGACACTAACATATACATCATGCTTGTGGTTATACTAAGATACCTTACTCATGCTAGATAGTTAAGTGTCATTTTCATACCCCAGTTGCTCATCCTATTCCCACAAACTGTAGCAAAAGATTCTTATTTGATAACCGCAAAACCCAGTCCTCATTTCATACACAAACGTTCAGGCACAGTTTAACACTCACCATACCCATGCTTCTCACGTTTTTCAACACACACACACACACACACACACACACACACACACACACACACACACACACACACACACACACACACATACATACATACATATATATATATATATATATATATATATATATATATATATATATATATATATATATATATATATAGCCCAAGGCAGGGACTCAGTTTATCGACAATCCTCCTAGGGAGGATGAACAAGTGGAGCGACTGCAGAATATGTCTCTGTGTCTTTATTGACAATCAGAAACTTTTCGTGTGAAATCTTCGTACACAAGTTTGGTATATGACGAGGAGGAACTGTTGAGATGCAGGAGTGTGTCTTCCTCTATGTGAGTGTTTGTGTCTTCCTCTATGTGAGTGTTTGTGTCTTCGTGAATTAAAAAAGATATCTGTTGATCGTCCGTAACCACACGGCAAAACAAGCAAACACCACCTAGACGTTTCAGAATCAGAGTCTTTACTGCGTAGTAAAACATAATTCACAACATAAAGAAGTAAGGTACCGCCTGGCTGGAACCTGACCTCCCTTGTATTGCTCGCAACACATCCTTGAAGGCCGCATGTTTCGCATCAGCCGCTCAAAGACCATGAAAACATAGATGTATGCAAAACAAATGCATGAGAGCACGACGCTTTGATCCATGTGTACCGCAGACACACTAGCTTCACCAACCTTCAATAGTTCCTTTGTTTACCCTGGTGCCTCGTGCTCTTCATTTTTGCATTGTTTTGAAATATATATATATATATATATATATATATATATATATATATATATATGTATATACATATATATATATATATATATATATATATATATATATATATATATATATATATATATATATATATATATATATATATATATATAACATACTGATAATTATTTTCTGCAAATAACTGTTGATGACTGCCAAACTATAAATGCCACCTGTTGTAGGCACTGTTAACTCTTAGGTGTGTAAAGGTTGCGACATTTGGTAATGACTCTTCATTCACACTTATATTCAATATTACCTTCCAGGAACCTTGACTCTTGCTTTATTCTTGTATGTTCTCAATCTGGTTTCGTTAAGTATTCTCTCCCATGCTCTAGCTGCAACTTGCAAGGACTGTTTACTTGTCTCCAAGCGTTGTAAGGATATACACGTATCATCAAAAGCTTTTGTTTGTGTCTTACTCCTATGACGATTGTTCCTGCGTTAGACATAAGCATCGGTAGAGAGCGCACTGACCTGGTAAACTCACTAGTCATAGTAAACTATTTCTAACATCACAAAGCTACTGCGCGCTTAAGACTGAGTCAAAGGGACACTTGTTATTCGATGAAAAGTATATATAGTTTACCAGCAAACCCTCAAGCTTTCAACGTTATGTTTTGAACGAGAAATATAATGTTTGGTGTTCCTCTATTGATTCAGGGACCATGTTGCCACAAGCTCTTTTATGGTTCATCTATTAATCTTAGCTTTTTATATCGTTTCACATGGTCTGGTAACATGGTATATCAAGGAGATTCTCCTATAAGTCTTATACTTCACTGTATCATTCTTTTAAATATAAGACCTGCTTCAATTTTTCCAATCAAGTTGTAGTTGCTCTTTCTGAACTGCTTGGACTTTTATATCAATAATTTAGTGTTGATTTTAATGATTGCGTCTTCAGTAACTCAATAGTTAGAGCGACAATGCCAATTGCTTTTCCATGACTGATGGTTTTCATGCTCCTGGCATGACATTCATACCTGTTATATACCCAGTGAAATGCTCAAAAATATTCTTATCAACATTTATCACCTCTAGTGGAAACAGCTGGAAACACACGGATAGAGGAAAAATTTCCTATGATTAGTTCAAGAATTCATCAGTGGTGGATCCCGTGTGGCTCATCTGGGCTCCAGTGTTCGTTACATATGAATGGGTAATTCCCCATTCGGGACGTGCATAATGAGACAGCTGCTCCTCTGAGATGTTCTCTCGGCAGCACAAGGTGTGGTCAGTACCTGGAATAGGGCTACTAAGCTGCCTGGAAATTATGATGGATCTATTCCAGATATCCACTGATGATTATACTCAGTATCGCATTACTGTATATATCTATCGTCGAGCTATAGCGGGAACTCATGCAGGAACATATATATATATATATATATATATATATATATATATGTATATATATATATATATATATATATATATATATATGTATATATATATATATATATATATATATATATATATATATATATATATATATATATATATATATATATATATATATATATGAGAGAGAGAGAGAAAGAGAAAGAGAGATGAAAGGTTGATTGCACTTCAGTACGAGTTCAGGTAATTTAGATTATTGAACTTTACACATCATGTTTCACGGAAGAAATCCGTGTCATCAGGTGAAAGCAATTCAAAACGTTTTATCTCCTAACACAAGCACAAGCACCTGTCACCCTCGCTATTCAGGCCAACCAGTCACGCATAACCCCCCCTCCTCCTCCCGTGACCACAAGGCAACCCCCGCCACTTTCTCTTTAACGGCCAGGGGCGTAGTTTGTACTCTGGCATGACGGTAAAAGGGTGGACGGGTCTTTGTGCTTGTGTTTGATGTTGAAATTTTGTGAATTGTTTATACATAATGAAGCAGATCTCTTACGTGGAACATGTAATGTTTTGTAAAGTTCAGGAATCTAAATGATATGAACTCCCACTGAAGTGCGGTTACCCCTTCATAGAATTATCACGGACTTATCTGATTGTCATATTATATATATGTATATCATCCCTGGGGATAAGGGAGAAAGAATACTTCCCATGTATTCCCTGCGTGTCGTAGAAGGCGACTAAAAGGGGAGGGAGCGGGGGGCTGGAAATCCTCCCCTCTCGTTTTTTTTCTTTTCTAATTTTCCAAAAGAGGAACAGAGAAGGGAGTCAAGTGATGATATTCCCGCAAAGGCTCAGTCTTCTGTTCTTAACGCTACCTCGCTAACGCAGGAAATGGCAAATACTATGAAAAAAAAATAAAAAAGATGAAATATATATATATATATATATATATATATATATATATATATATATATATATATATATATATATATATATATAAGAATATATATGAGAGAGAGAGAGAGAGGGAGGAGGTAGTCGGCTGTGTGAAGTCCAAACCACCGCAGGATTCTGGTAATTTAATTACTGAAGAACCAGTTATTTCCCGTCTTATCTGCCCACAAAACCTTCGCTTAACCTTTTCCGCCAACACTGGCTTGGGAATATTGGACGTGACCAATTAAGCTAAAGAATTTGATGTGGCAACAGTGTTGTTGGGGAAGAGCGTGGTGTTGGGAGGGAAAAACGTGTTGTTGGACATCATTTGGTGTTGTTGAGGAGCAGTGTGGTGTTATCTTTGAACAGTGTAATGTTGCTGGGAACAGTGTGGTATTATTAGGGAACAGTGTAGTGTTGTCGGGAACAATGTAGTATTATCAGGGGACGGTGTATTGTTGGGGCCAATGTGGTGTGACCCAGGAAGAGCCCGGTGTTGCTAAAAATCGTGAGTTCTTCTTTTGCAAAAGTTAGTTCTTGGTTGGGGCGACCTGGTGTTGAGGAATGTAACTGAGGGGCGAAAACAGTCTAGTGTTACCAGCGTAACACCATGGTGCTTGTTGTGGGAAAAGTGAGTGTTGTTAATCTCGAGAACAAGTTTGTTCTGAGGGAACATTGTTGCTTGCTAAGGATTATTGCAGTGTTCTGTAGACAGCATAATGTAATTAGGTGAACAGTATTGGTATTGTTTGAGAACAGTGCCATTGTGAAGGGGCGAGTGTGGCATTAGGGGAACTGTGTGATGGTGGGATAACACTATGATGCCGCACGAATCATGAGGCTATCGCCAGGTTAGCTGTAAGGTGTTCTTGAGGAACAGTCTGGAGTTATTTTGGAACAGTGATTTGTTGAGTTGCTTGACAATTCTGTTGTTTAGTAAACAACTGTGATGTCACTTCGAAGTACTGTGGCGTAAAGTAATTCTGATATTGTATTGCTCGGCAGAATTGTGGTATAGCTTAGGAAATTGTGATATCGTTTGGAAGTACTGAAATGCAGTTACTGTAATTGTGGTGTCGTTTCGGAGTGCCGTGTTGTAGTTATGGTAATTGTGGTGTCGTTTGAAAGTACTGTGGTGTAGTTAAGGTAACTACAGTGTCATTTAGGAGTACTGGGGTGTAGTTAAGGTAACTGTTTGATACTTTAGGTGAGAGTAGGATGATGATGAGAAACAGATTCGTTTTGCTGAGGAACAGTGTTGTGTTGTCGTGGGTAAGGGAGGTAATGCGTAAGGAATGCTATGATGTCCTCGTGTTAACATGACAAGGTTTGAAGAGCTTACCCTGAGGAGGGAGATGGTGTAGTAGAACCATCAACATCCAGCTGAGGTCAGCTGCCCCTGAAGGGGGGAAAGAACGCAGCAGTATTAGCCCGTGTGTGAGCCAGGCCGAGCCAGCTGAGAGAAGGGAGAGACCGCACCACTTCCACAATCACCTGTGCATGACGAGGCTTTGAGAGCTGGATGTGAGGGTAGTGAGTGGTGGCAGGGCCACCATCACCCTAACTCTTGCAGGAGAGATTTTTCTGCAGTGCCACCATTACCCCCAGCTGTGAGAAGAGGTATTCGCCTGCAATGTCACCATCAACGGAAATCATAATGAGCTGTGGAAAGCTGATTGCGACTTGGTCCACCGATGTAATGGTGCATCACTGGGCTGGTAGACGATAGTCGAATGCACCTATGTGTTGAAGGGTCTTTATAATGATGCATCAGCGTAGGGATGAATCACTTTAGTGGCTCATCAGTGTAGTGTCGCGTGTGTGTTGATGAATAAGCGTAATAGCTTGCCTGAGTACTGGTTTCTGCATACAGCTTTAGTTAGATCTGAATGTACATCAGTGAAATGCTGCAGCGCTGGTTTTGTGTCAGTATGTTCTTTGATAAAGAGTCGTTAATCAAACGAGTCAACCTAATTCATAAAAGCACTTTCATCCCTCTAAAAATACCCTGACATTATCCTGATTAGTATTCGTTTATTTGTTTCTCTGTGCTGATTACTGGCACAGCTCTGAGGCTCTCTCAGGACCAGGAGATATGCACCGCGCGCGCCATGCTCCTCGCCTCCCAATCTGAGTAATGGTTTGTGAGACACGGCTCATCTAATTTATGATTAATTTCCTGTCTTTTATTCTTGCCAGTAAATCCAGCAATATAAAGGGCCGCGGAAATATGGGTCTTTCTGGCCCATCCAGTAATTAATGTTATATGAACATGTATTAGTTCAGCAAAGAAATAATGACCCTTTTGATCGTCCTCAGATCATATGTACAAGCAAGACATGCACTCTGGCTTACCTGAACACTAACGCCTAGACACACATACCATCCTCACGGGCAGGTGTTCTCTTGGTCTACCTGGGAACTACAACCTTGTGATTCTCGTCAACAACACCTGAACAAATACGTGTTTCTCTGCCCAATTTAGTGGGTAACGCGTCAGAAATAGGGTTCGTTGGACACTTAGGATTAACACATGCAGGAAGACATGACAGTGGACGACCTGATGTATAACATCTACACATACTCACCTTCCTCTGAACCTCTTGGATGTCTTACACGTGTAAAGTATAGGGCCGCATGCCTACCTGAAGCCAGTACAAACCAGCACACGCCTCCCTCTGCCTCAGGAGACTATCAACAAATGATCAATGGCATTATCCTGTATTTATTGTGATAACAACATAGAAACAAAAGGCTAATCTGTCTTTATGAGAATGTTTGAAAATGTGAAATTTCAGTAATTGATGAGAGTTTTAGTATTTCTTTTTACCATGTAGTAGGTTCATTGACCGACGACAGTCACTGTCGACTGCGCATTATATATATATATATATATATATATATATATATATATATATATATATATATATATATATATATATATATATATATATATATATATATATTCCTGACCTGGAAATAAAGTTGATATCCTCACCATCGTAGTAATGTTGACGACCTTTAAGAATTCCCTTGGAAAACAAGATTTGCTTTTACCATAGGAAACACATGTGTAATGCAAACAGCAGGGAACAGCGTTCCATTGTTGTAGGAAAAAATGCCACAAGGAAATTGGCTGTGGCTAATCTACATAAGCAATACAGCCAGCACATCCCCCGAGCCTGGAGAGACGCAGGGGCGGGTGGCGTAGCTCCCCATACGTTCTGGGGAACGAGATATTCTTTATGGGAGAACATGACGTTTCCCTCATGATGTATGACAGTAAACAGGAGGGGTTTGTCGGGACGATGCATGAGTCAAACCAGTGGACTGCACTTCTCTGACACATATTGTGCCTGGCGCACTAGCGAATACATACACACACACACACACACACACACACACACACACACACACACACACACACACACACACACACATGGGCATACACACACACACACACAGGACTGAATCAACTTATAAGGGGATCTAGACAAACACCAAAGCTGGTCTGATATATACTGATGAAAGTCCAGCCGAGTGAATGTAAGTAATAAGGATGAGACTCGACGAAATAAAGCCCTGATATGAATGTTATGTAGCAGGAAATAAGCTGCAGGATCTGCTTGTGAGAATAACTTGGGATAGACATCATCCTCGACCGCCGGCGGAGACCCGCAGTAGGAGAGCAGTAAACGAGAGAAACTATCCGCTGGCAAATATCAGAACATTTAAGTATGGGTGCGGAAATATTCGTTAAGCTGTTCACAGCGGATAGTTTCTCTCGTTTACTGGTCTTCCACTTCCAATTTCCTACCATCTTTTTCGATGTTTAACCACTATCCACTCCAAACCTGTCACTTACGACTGATATCTACTACCTCACTTGATTTTACTCCCCCAATATCTTCCATTACTTCACCATTATGCTCTCCCACTCTGTCGCTTACTGTCGCATAATCTATCTTTCTGTTCATCTGTTTTAGCTTCATTTTCCCCTTTTCAAGCATCTTTCTCTCACTTATACTTTTCACCAATGATCTCTTGCATTCTGTCTAATATTATCAAATTCTATTCTTCAACATATTTTCACCTCTTACATACCTTCCATGTCTTCCTTTAATCTTTCTCCTGCTAACTACCACCATTACATCATGATAAACTTCTTTGTCCTCTTACAGTCCTTTCTATATCACTCTACTCCATCGTTTTCTCCTATGCAATCTTCCACGTAGTGTTTCTCAGCAGTCAGGTCTCGACTACAATAAACATTTTGACCTTAGGACGCCTCTACTGTCCTCCATCAGATAACCTCCTCAGGAGCGATCAAGTCTCCCTGCTATCTGTCTTCCGCGTAACATCACCATCGGCCACTCTATCATCACCTTCTACTCTCTCATTATGTTACGCTTTTCATCCAATTCCCAGCCCCATTATAGCTTCCACTCCCTTACCATCATCCACATCCCAGGTATATTTCATTACCCTCCCATATTTTTCATTCCATCTCTTCCTTCCGCGTTTATACTCACCATCCACTCCCCGCCGTAGTCTTCCTATGAGATAATTAAAATTCTTTATTATCTTCCACTCTAGCATTATCCCTCACTTCACAGTTACCTTTTACTTCATCATCCTCCGGTCTCCCACTGTCTTTCACATCAATTTTGTATCATACTTCCATCGTCTCTCACTTCTAACTCAACCATCACTCCCTCATCGTCTCCCACTCCTCCCCACCTTCTCTCGCTCCATCGTCTACTTTCCATCGTCTCCTTCTCTATTTCTTTTAACATGATTTGATTTATCACTTCTCCACTATCCTTCACTCCTCACTATCTTTCACATCCTCAATCATTACCGCTTACATCATCCACCATCTTTCATCATCTAACAAACTCCATCCACGGCTCTGCGCTTCTTAATCAGTTTCTGGAGCTATCCTTGCACGCCTCCAGTCCACATCACCGTCCATTCTCAGCTCTAAATACCTGCGCATTTTCCTGTACACCACAGTTTTTCACCCACCGTCACATTTCACGACTTCCAAGTCTGCGAATCTTCTCCATCTCACTCCATCATCATCTCCTTAGCTGTCAGTTTCTGCTAATTCAATTTATTTTCCTTTCTAGTTTCCTTAATTCCTTATCTGTTCCCAGAAGGAAACCGTTACATTGCATGTCGGAGAAAAAATAGATTTTGGGTTGATCAGAAACATTTGTTGCCGGAATCTCCCACTGTGCGAGATTTAGTGCACGATTTTCATCAGCACATCACAACCGATCTCTGTCTCCTCCTGCCATGACATCCAAACTGGTCTCTTGTAAAGAGGACCGAGGACACAGAGCGCTCCGCCTCACCGACATTCTGAATAGGCAAGATTCATATCCATAACAAGTGGTCGAGGTTCTCGATTCCACGGTACCCGCCTTACAGGGGAATAAGAATCCATCTGGTAGCATGAAGGAATCGATCCCTAGAATCCGTTTTTCCTCAAAACAATTTATTTCTTCGTGTGATGCTCGACAGGTCAGCCAAATCCCAGGTGTCGTGACATGCAGTCAGCGAAAGTTAACCAGAAAAGAAGTCAAAGAAGGATTACCACAGTAGGCCAGTGAGAGGACCATCTGAGAGGCTTAGGAAAGGTGCAAGTAAGAGTAAAGTTGATGAGGATGCCATTAGGAGGGACCCCAGTGATTATGTCACTGAAAGATGTGATTGTTGAAGTGTCATATGGAGAGGTATCTGAGGACGCCATCAGTGACGATAGTGCTAGTAGAGAGTACCTACCTCTCTACCACTACCTACTGATAACAATACGACATTGCTTACCTACCGACCAGGACCTACTTATAATACTAGTACAGATCACCTACCTATCTACCAGCATCTACTGATGTTACCAGTAGGGAGCAACTACCTATCTACCAGTACCTACTAATGATGCTAGTAGAGAGTACTTACCCATCTACCAGTACTTACAGATGATACTAGCAGGGATTACTTACCTATCTACCGGCACCTACCGGTGATACTAGTAGAGAGTACCTACCTCTCCACCGATGAATCTAGAAGACCTTAGGGAAGTCACAGTCACCCCTGTGGTGGTATGATCCTGGGAGCTTCATAGTCTCTCCTGTGGTAGTGTGACCTGAGTACAGTCTGATTTCCAGTACTGTGACCTGACCACACACCCTGTGGGTGTCAGTCAACTTTTGGTAGTAAGACAGAAACTATGTTTGAAATATCCAGCAGTTATATAGATACACGAAATAATAAACTTACACTGAACAAAATCTATTGACAAGGTATCATGAAGTTTGATGGGTGTCATGGTAACAGCAGCATAATAACAATAGCAAGAATATTTGTGGTAGAGAGAACACCACAGGTTCCAGTAATAATAAAAGTATTGAATAATATTCTTAGCGTAATAAAGTTACTACTTTCTTCGATGAAAATGTCTGTCTTAAACTGATATAGACTGGCTTGTAGCAAGCAGAGAAACATGATGAAGACTGGCATGACTCAAGCACAAGTTCCTCACCAGGAGCGGTGGTCAGGTGGACGACTTAACAAAGGAAGCAGGTGACACGAGGGGTAGCGGGGCTGCTGTACAACGAGAACTGCTCTGGCGTTGATGGTATCCCGAGTCGGCAAAGGTAAAGGGGCATTGGCTTCAAACAGGATTAAATATTTTCTCGACCAATTTTTCACCTAATTGTGGCATGAAATCGTAATCCGGTATGTGATGTGTACACACACACACACACACACACAACACACACACACACACACGAACCGCCGTACGGCACCACAATCGACTTATACAATGAAAGCTCTCGTACAGACACATATAAGAACAGTTGCATTCCCTCCCACCTATGTGAACGTCATAAACAATCCACGAACAAGTGCCCAGCTAAGCAAGTATACAGCTTAGTTTTCTCTTATCTAAGCAATGTAGTATGTAAACCACCATATTACTCTCACTATACATCCCTTAATGTTCAACTAATTTTCATTAAATGCATAATATTTTAAACATATTAATTTTCCTGTCAAACTTCCTGTGTATCTGCAGCTGTTCAAAGCTTTAGAATATCTATCCCATCTTGACGTAAGCACATTTGTGATGATTAGTTAACAAAGAGTTCTGGGTGCCCCACCATCACCCTTCATCTCCGGACTGCTACAACTCTATGGCTGTGCTGCACTCAGTAGCACAGACGGGATGGACTCCTTTGAAGCGAGTTCTTCGACAAGACTGAACTCTGTTTCGTCTACTGAGGATGATGCAGGTCGTCGGAGGTAACTGTTTCCAAAAGAAGGAACAGAGGAAGGAGCAAATGAGGATGGTTCTCCGGGGCCCAGTTGCGTCATCCTGATACTACTTTGCTAATGAGGGAAATGGCAAAAGAATACAAATGAAGATTATATATATATATATATATATATATATATATATATATATATATATATATATATATATATATATATATATATATATATATATATATATATATATATATATATATATATATATATATATATATATATATATATACTTCATATCATTTGATGTTTTCTGAAAATTTGCATGTCAAATTCAGCGCAAATAACGGAAATAACAGAATACTTTACCACGACTGAATCTAAACACGTAGATTTCACGCTTGAGTGTGGCTGTGAGGCAGTAAGCAATTGTCCGCAACACTCCGAGATCTGGCAGAACTGAGCAACCATCGACACCTTATCTCCAGTTCATGTTTCGTATTGTAAGCATATATATATATATTTATATATATATATAAGATCTTGAGAAATATATAGTAATATAGCGTGGAAATTCTTGAATTCTAAAAAGAATATTCATTATTCAAAACGTGTTCCTTGTATTTACTGGCTAAAGTTTATCCTTTGGAGAAATTCTTAATTTCTGCCCTTAATACTTCACCACCTTTTCAATGCTTTTAATTTTCTTTTGAAAGTTTTCTTAAGTTTGGTAAAAACGAGTCAGTTTTTTTCTTTTTTTTGAGCTTTCGCGGATTATCTTACTTCTGTCAAGATAAGTTTTTCTTGACAGACTTAATCTTTTTTTCTTTTCATAAGTTGCGCCTTAAGTCATAAAGATAAAAACTACTACAAGATTATGTGCTGTACTGTGTTTCTGAAATATTCTGTCATTACAGAATAATGTAATTGGAAGCAAAACAGAAACATGGCAGAGCGTGTGTGTGAGCGATTGTGTTTCGGATAATTATATAGGTTGGTCAGAAGACAAGGCGTAACTCATGGAGGTGTCCAGGAATTGCTACTCAACACCCAATAAAGACTTATGTCACTTCCAGGAAGCGTGACCACTCCCCGTCCTGGACTCTGCTTCATCCTTCCAAAATAAATGATTAGTCTACCACACTGCAAGAGTTGCCTGAGGTAATGCAGACAAATGAAGACATGTTACGTCTGCTGTATGGACACACCTGTTGTATATTTATTGTTGTAATATGTTGTATGATTATAAGTTACCTTCCACAAGGGAACGACATAGATATTCGAAAATCCCGTATGAATAACCCCCCTGGAAGGAACAAAGGCCTATGAATTACTTTGATCAGGTGTCGACGTTTTCTATAACTTAGAGTAAAACTTTTCTCCTTATTTTCCTCATTTTTGCCATTTCTTACTACTCTTGGTCACATTATTTATTCTTCATTAGTGGACATCACTCATATATACGTCCGAAGTTGTGGCGAAACTTCCCACACTCTTCAAACTTAAGCCTGGATCATTAATGCTCATGATCTGTACGGGTTCAAATTCAGGGGAGACAGTGCCAGTCTCTGCGTGTTTCTGGTGGTTGTGTTTTCTTGAATGTACCTCATTGTCCTGTGTCTGACAGAGTATATTATCATCTGTACAGTTTTGTATGATGTCCTGTGTCCCTCATCACTCAGTATCCCCACGTCACTTATCAGTCGTCATGTTCTAGTACTGTTCGATGGTCCTGCTTCTACTCCCCGCTAGTTATCATTGATGGTCTTTGTGTTGTGTTGGACATATCCTTTTGTTGAATGGTCTCTACGACATCCAGTAACGTCCATTCTGGCCCTTTATTTTTTGAGTCATTGCCCCATCTTTCCTCTCACTATATCTTTGCTGAATCCCTCCAACTAAATTGAGTCTGTGCTTATGGTCCTTGATCAAAATTTTCAGACCCTTAATTTGCCTTCCATCTGAAGACATTCTTAATATCCTTTAATTTGACCTCCCAGTTTCCTTTTAATCCTCCACCACCTCTCTTAAACTGTAACCCTTTGTCTCCTACGTGTTTGTGTGTGTGTGTGTGTGTGTGTGTGTGTGTGTGTGAAAGTTCGTGCCTGAAGGAAGTGAAGATTAGGTCAGAGCAATCACAAGTTATTTAGACCCCACACGTGAGAGGTGTGACCAGTGATATATATCATGGCTCCAGACATACTCATTTATCTCAGGGTCGCGTTTACGCAGCAGTGTGGCCGATCAATGAACGATGAAGTGGTTTGTCTTCATAATCGTCGTATTAGATGGGCTCTGTTAGTTTTCATTTCCTAGTGATAAAAAGAGGTTTTAAGCAGACAACTAATGGGAAGCTTCGACAAAATTAATCAAACTGATGTGGTAAATGAAGGGCGACGTGCTGCCAGTGAGATGAACCACATTATGTAATGCGATCAAGATAAACATCATGCAGTAACCTCAGACCCAGCGGTCGATGGTTGGCCCTGGTTTTGGTCCTCTTTGGCGTAAAAAGTTTCTCTACGAGGCTGTTCTCTCTCGTCAACGTCTGTTAACGAGAGAGAACAGTCTCGTAGAGAAACTTTTTACGCCGAAGAGGACCATCTTTCCCTACTAGTAGAAGTAGAGCAGCCTTAAAACAGCAGGAGTTTCTTTAAAGGAAGGGATTCAGGGATAACAATAATACTAGTGATGATGGTAATGATAGTCAACATGAATACAGTAATGATGATATCATCAACGATAACATGCCAGGTTGTAACAGTACATTGGGGATGGGATTCATTTCTTCAAGTGACTGATGTCTTGGATCTGTTTCTTTATCTTTCGTTATAACTTTACATATGTGGGTCATATCATTTCTAATTTCTAGGACCGTCCTCCTAACCCTCACAGCCTACATCTTTACTCCATCTAAGGCCACTTTTTCCCCAGCCTTACGGAATTACGTTTTATTCTCATTTAGTTCTATTTTTTCTTGTAAGAGGACGTTTGTGTTTCCTTTCTGATACTACTATTTTCTATTAATGAACTATATGTCCCTAGGGACTATTTGTTCTCGTCTGAAGAACCAACCAACGATTTTACTTACAATCTCGACCTTAAAAGACCCAAGTTTGCACCCTCTAGGACACTGTGACTTTGATAAACAACGTTTAGCTTTCCAACAATCTCTCTCTCTCTCTCTCTCTCTCTCTCTCTCTCTCTCTCTCTCTCTCTCTCTCTCTCTCTCTCTCTCTCTCTCTCTCTCTCTCTCTCTCTCTCTCTCTCTCTCTCTCTCTCTCTCTCTCTCTCTCTCTCTCTCTCTCCTGCCAAGTCCTTTGATTTATTACATACATTAAACATTTGTCTTCCTTAACAGTATGTTCTTGCTTTATGGACACATTGTTTACCTCCTGGGTTACGTCATCTTCGTATTCCTAAGAATGACTGTTCTTTCTTCAGTGTTGGTGTTTTCCTGTCACGGAACCATTTGTTTTACATTTTAGGTCCGAATGATTATTTTTTCTTCCCTTGGACTATTACTGTCATACCTTGTGACCACCTGTACTGTTCTCCTCTGGACCACATTCTTGCTAGTTCAGCAACAAGTTACTCGTCCATTAGGAGCACCGATTTTTCTGTAGGTGTTGAATGTTACTGTTCCTTCACACATATACCTTTTTTTTCCAGCTTAGAAATTGCTTGATTCAACTTTTTTCAAACGATTCGACATTAGATATAACTGTTTTTCATACTTCTTATCAACAAAATATTCCTGTGTTTCATGTATCGGTAATGTAATAGTTAAATTTACAAGGATGATAACAAAGTTATCAATGAATCCAGAATATTTGCTTGCAAGATTAATTTTACATTACTCTCATGTAACAGAAACCTCACAACATTTCAAAGATAGATCATTAGCAATCTTGTCATGTTGAAGTATACGCACTATAGCACTATATCATACATGATATTTCTTTTTCTTCTCTTAGGTAGCAGTGAAAAAAGTACATATAAGATGCAATCACATAAGATTGTATGGACAGGTTTGCAATATGATAAAAGTTAACTCGACTGACTGAACGTCAAACATTGAAGGAAAATATTTTGCCTAAGATGGATGCTGAAATATACATTGATAGGAGAGAAATTCTGTCTTGGAGAAAATAGAAATATCTAAGCTACA
This sequence comes from Panulirus ornatus, assembly GCF_036320965.1. Lineage (NCBI taxonomy): Eukaryota > Metazoa > Arthropoda > Malacostraca > Decapoda > Palinuridae > Panulirus > Panulirus ornatus. The sequence goes on along the minus strand of NC_092243.1, from coordinate 1,005,094 downwards.
GGGAAGCTATTCTACACCAATCAAAGTTATCTCGTAAAGACAGGTATAAAACACGAACTACTCTAAAAGAATGGTAGTTAGATAAAGAATGAATGTGAACATGTTCTCTGTTGAAGAAGGTAAATCAATACACACACACACACAAACACACACACACGCACACACACACACACACACACACACACTAGTTAACAAAGCTTCCTGAATATAGGTTGGATGAGATGGTCTACTTGCAAGTTGTCGCTGAGGCTTTAAAGTCAAAGTTCCACGCGACATATGGTGCAGGGAGGAGGGGAACCATCTTGTGGCGTATCTGTTGAGATGTTGGCCTTCTTTAGCGTCTAGTTTGACCCTAGATATAGGAAAGGTGTTGACTATAGAGGGGAGGGAGGCTCTGGGTCTGTTAGCGCGCCTAGACTTCCCTGTTTTACCGTAGAACACTGAAAAATGTCTGACAAATATCACAATTTTTTTTTTGTCGTCTGTAGCATGATACGTGACACAAACATTTTTTTCTAAAAGTTCATTGTTTGTAATTGTATAGCTGTTATTTTCCTATCTTATCTATGACTGTGTCTTCATAGCTTACACTCAAAATCACTGCTCCTGTTCTTGAACTAATTTTCAAGTTTTAATTGTTAAAGAAATTTCCAAACGCGTCAGCAGGACGAAGACGATACAAGCAAGAGTTAACACCAGTTCGTTATTCATCGTTTTATCTAAATTGCATCTTTGCCTTATAAGAGGTACTCCCTCCTGCCCATTCTTCTGAGAACAATAGAAGAAGAGCCCCAGTCTTCTCTTTATTGGGAATACAATGCAAGAGTTGCCCCTGTGAGCGCTATATTCCTGTTGTTGCAGAGAAAATTTCCATGTTTGCACATTCTTGCCAAGATAATCCCGGAGATGGCCTCATCTTTAGTTTCATCCAAGCACACTTAAGGATGTGATCCAGTTTGTCCTGCCAAATGTGAAGAACAGAGAGAGAGAGAGAGAGAGAGAGAGAGAGAGAGAGAGAGAGAGAGAGAGAGAGAGAGAGAGAGAGAGAGAGAGAGAGAGAGCGTATCCTTGCTCCTGTTACTTTAATAACACAAGCAGTTACCAGACCAACAACCCTGATCTTTTTTAGGATGGTTTTCTTACAGACTTCAGTTAATGAACACAAGAAACAGACACTCCTGGTTTACGTTGCTTTCATAGTTGATGATGTATCGCCAAGGGTACTCCAATGTAGGTCTCCTGAGGAAGGAAATCCTGGGATGCTCAGACGATATATACAGGCTCACTACACAACCCGAGGACACGGTGTGCGAAGAGTGAGACACGAGCGGAGGACCACATGGAGAGAGAGAGAGAGAGAGAGAGAGAGAGAGAGAGAGAGAGAGAGAGAGAGAGAGAGAGAGAGAGAGAGAGAGAGAGAGAGAGAGAGTGGGTGGGCGGAGAGGCACAAGAATAAGACGAGAGGGAGATAATCCTGTTCCTGGAATAACGTCTCCAGGTTCTCTGTCGACCACACACTGTCTTATAATTTATATATATATATATATATATATATATATATATATATATATATATATATATATATATATATATATATATATATATTTTTTTTTTTTTTGCTTTGTCGCTGTCTCCCGCGTTTGCGAGGTAGCGCAAGGAAACAGACGAAAGAAATGGCCCAACCCACCCCCATACACATGTATATACATACGTCCACACACGCAAATATACATACCTACACAGCTTTCCATTGTTTACCCCAGACGCTTCACATGCCTTGATTCAATCCACTGACAGCACGTCAACCCCGGTATACCACATCGCTCCAATTCACTCTATTCCTTGCCCTCCTTTCACCCTCCTGCATGTTCAGGCCCCGATCACACAAAATCTTTTTCACCTCATCTTTCCACCTCCAATTTGGTCTCCCTCTTCTCCTCGTTCCTTCCACCTCCGACACATATATCCTCTTGGTCAATCTTTCCTCACTCATTCTCTCCATGTGCCCAATATATATATATATATATATATATATATATATATATATATATATATATATATATATATATATATATATATATATATATATATATATATATATATATATATATATATATATATATATATATTATCCCTGGGGATAGGGGAGAAAGAATACTTCCCACGTATTCCCTGCGTGTCGTAGAAGGCGACTAAAAGGGAAGGGAGCGGGGGGGCTGGAAATCCTCCCCTTTCGTTTTTTTTTTTTTTTTTTTTTCCAAAAGAGGGAACAGAGAAGGGGGCCAGGTGAGGGTATTCCCTCAAAGGCCCAGTCCTCTGTTCTTAACGCTACCTCGCTATCGCGGGAAATGGCGAATAGTATAAAAAAAAAAAAATATATATATATATATATATATATATATATATATATATATATATATATATATATATATATATATATATATATATATATAAATATAAATATATATATATATATATATATATATATATATATATATATATATATATATATATATATATATATTTATATTTATATATATTATTTCTTTTTTTTTATTATACTTTGTCGCTGTCTCCAGCGTTTGCGAGGTAGCGCAAGGAAACAGACGAAAGAAATGGCCCAACCCCCCCCCCCCCATACACATGTATATACATACGTCCACACACGCAAATATACATACCTACACAGCTTTCCATGGTTTACCCCAGACGCTTCACATGCCCCGATTCAATCCACTGACAGCACGTCAACCCCGGTATACCACATCGCTCCAATTCACTCTATTCCTTGCCCTCCTTTCACCCTCCTGCATGTTCAGGCCCCGATCACACAAAATCCTTTTCACTCCATCCTTCCACCTCCAATTTGGTCTCCCTCTTCTCCTTGTTCCCTCCACCTCCGACACATATATCTTCTTGGTCAATCTCTCCTCACTCATCCTCTCCATGTGCCCAAACCACTTGAAAACACCCCCTTCTGCTCTCTCAACCACGCTCTTTTTATTACCACACATCTCTCTTACCCTTACGTTACTCACTCGATCAAACCACCTCACACCACACATTGTCCTCAAACATCTCATTTCCAGCACATCCATCCTCCTGCGCACAACTCTATCCATAGCCCACGCCTCGCAACCATACAACATTGTTGGCACCACTATTCCTTCAAACATACCCATTTTTGCTTTCCGAGATAATGCCTTCGACCTCCACACATTCTTCAAGGCCCCCAGGATTTTCGCCCCCTCCCCCACCCTATGATCCACTTCCGCTTCCATGGTTCCATCCGCTGCCAGATCCACTCCCAGATATCTAAAACACTTCACTTCCTCCAGTTTTTCTCCATTCAAACTCACCTCCCAATTGACTTGACCCTCAACCCTACTGTACCTAATAACCTTGCTCTTATTCACATTTACTCTTAACTTTCTTCTTCCACACACTTTTCCAAACTCAGTCACCGGCTTCTGCAGTTTCTCACATGAATCAGCCACCAGCGCTGTATCATCAGCGAACAACAACTGACTCACTTCCCAAGCTCTCTCATCCCCAACAGACTTCATACTTGCCCCTCTTTCCAAAACTCTTGCATTTACCTCCCTAACAACCCCATCCATAAACAAATTAAACAACCATGGAGACATCACACACCCCTGCCGCAAACCTACATTCACTGAGAACCAATCACTTTCCTCTCTTTCTACACGTACACATGCCTTACATCCTCGATAAAAACTTTTCACTGCTTCTAACAACTTTCCTCCCACACCATATATTCTTAATACCTTCCACAGAGCATCTCTATCAACTCTATCATATGCCTTCTCCAGATCCATAAATGCTACATACAAATCCATTTGCTTTTCTAAGTATTTCTCACATACATTCTTCAAAGCAAACACCTGATCCACACATCCTCTACCACTTCTGAAACCACACTGCTCTTCCCCAATCTGATGCTCTGTACATGCCTTCACCCTCTCAATCAATACCCTCCCATATAATTTACCAGGAATACTCAACAAACTTATACCTCTGTAATTTGAGCACTCACTCTTATCCCCTTTGCCTTTGTACAGTGGCACTATGCACGCATTCCGCCAATCCTCAGACACCTCACCATGAGTCATACATACATTAAATAACCTTACCAACCAGTCAACAATACAGTCACCCCCTTTTTTAATAAATTCCACTGCAATACCATCCAAACCTGCTGCCTTGCCGGCTTTCATCTTCCGCAAAGCTTTCACTACCTCTTCTCTGTTTACCAAATCATTTTCCCTAACCCTCTCACTTTGCACACCACCTCGACCAAAACACCCTATATCTGCCACTCTATCATCAAACACATTCAACAAACCTTCAAAATACTCATTCCATCTCCTTCTCACATCACCACTACTTGTTTTCACCTCCCCATTTGCGCCCTTCACTGAAGTTCCCATTTGCTCCCTTGTCTTACGCACTTTATTTACCTCCTTCCAGAACATCTTTTTATTCTCCCTAAAATTTAATGATACTCTCTCACCCCAACTCTCATTTGCCCTTTTTTTCACCTCTTGCACCTTTCTCTTGACCTCCTGTCTCTTTCTTTTATACTTCCCACTCAATTGCATTTTTTCCCTGCAAAAATCGTCCAAATGCCTCTCTCTTCTCTTTCACTAATACTCTTACTTCTTCATCCCACCACTCACTACCCTTTCTAAACAGCCCACCTCCCACTCTTCTCATGCCACAAGCATCTTTTGCGCAATCCATCACTGATTCCCTAAATACATCCCATTCCTCCCCCACTCCCCTTACTTCCATTGTTCTCACCTTTTTCCATTCTGTACACAGTCTCTCCTGGTACTTCCCCACACAGGTCTCCTTCCCAAGCTCACTTACTCTCACCACCTTCTTCACCCCAACATTCACTCTTCTTTTCTGAAAACCCATACAAATCTTCACCTTAGCCTCCACAAGATAATGATCAGACATCCCTCCAGTTGCACCTCTTAGCACATTAACATCCAAAAGTCTCTCTTTCGCACGCCTGTCAATTAACACGTAATCCAATAACGCTCTCTGGCCATCTCTCCTACTTAC
>NC_092243.1:852500-995000 GCF_036320965.1 Panulirus ornatus | reverse complement strand
TTCAGTTATCGCTAAAGAAAGAAATTGTATCTTGGTAAGAGGTTGGTCACTATCCTAGTGGTGTGGGTGTCCTTCGGGAGTCCTGGGGTAAATACACCATATGTTTTGAGGATAAATATTCCTCAGAATTGTATAGAAACAGCCGTGGCAGAGCCTCACCTGAGACATATTTTTCTTACTTTTCCTTTGATACATAATATCTTTACGTGTTGTGCGGACAAAAACTCATTCGTTTTTTACAACAGAAACAACGTCTGATATATGGTCCATGGCACAACGAATCGATGTACGTGGCCTTTAGGATGGTGTGGGCTGGGGATATATTAGACCACAGCACACTAGCAGTGACCCAAGATGGCTGCGACTCAGAGGGTTAATGACCCAAAGGGGCAGTGAGTGACCAAGGCAGTGATCCACAAATGCGTTAAACAAAACAAAAAAAATGATTCTTAAAGGAAGTAATCCTTAAAGACAATGACCTACAAATGTAGTGACCCACAGAGGCGATGACCTACAAGGACAGTGACCTACAAAGGAAGTGACCCATACAGACTGTGACCTACAAGGGCAGTGAGCCACCAGCGCAGACTCCATGGGTAGCAACAAAGGATGACACACAGTAAAAACTAGGAAGATCAATTTACTTTTCGTTTTTTCAACAAAATCCGTGGATGGTAAATGCAGCAAAGTTGAAAAGAACGACCAAAGACTAATATAATAATTTTTATCCCTCCGTAATTGGAGCTCTCGAATGTTTCTCATCTGGGTGATCTCAGGTAAAGTTTTCTCGCTCTAATTAAAACTCCAGAGTAAAATTAGTTTCATCTTAATTAGACCCATGACACGTGTAGACGACTATTGATTAAACGTAAGACTGTAGTCAAAGAATTATCAGTTTGGTAGTCTAGCATGGTAACCGGGGGGAGTATAACAGGTAGTGAGGGTGGGAGGGCTAGAGGCAAGAAGGAATGCGAGAGTAGAGTAGTAGGGGGAGAGACAGTTGGTATGGTGGGAGAGAGGTAAGTTAAGGAGAGAGCGGGATGAGGTGAGAGGTACAAGTAGTGAAAAGAGGTGAGTGCTTGGAGGTGAAGGGAGTAAAAGGAGAGAGGTAACGTTAAAGAGAGGAAAATGCGAAACAAAGACAGGAATAGGGATGGAAAGAGAGAAGCAGGAAAGAGCAAGACAAGGGATATAGAACGATAAGGAGGGAGACAGCGAAGCAACGTTTGGGAGAGGGAGCGACGCATCACTGATAGAAAGTATGTTCTTGTGGATGGACGGGAAGGGTCGGGTGAATAGAAGGGGACAAGACTAGAGGCAGTGAGGATGACAAGGACAGAGGGTAGAGGGTCGGGCGACGGATGGTGCTGCAGGTAACAAGACAAAGGTAGAGGAGGCAAGGCTGGATGTAGGCAAGGGAAGAGATATAGGTGAGGGAAGATGCAGGTGACATCATTGTATCTGTTCTAGGTTTATTGTCATTATATAATAATACCGAGAAACGGTTGTGATGCTTATACTGTTAACATTAAGTTCAGGTTGGGTTATCGCTCTTAACAGTTACGTATGGGTAAGTAGACATAAGGACGTGTTGCTTTAGCAAGGCAGACATCTTTGTTCACTTGATTTCTAGATGTTCCTAAACTCACTCTCCAGCCTGATGTTTCCGGGTAATACTGCTCGTACATGGGAGTCATGTAATTGAAGGTGTTAAGTAATGTTTCGAAGTAACATCTGTTTATAATTACGTCAGTTCTCTTTGAGTAATATGATTCCATGATTTTTGCTTTTAATACTTTCGTCACATTTGATTATAAGGATAAATCCTATGAACACACACACACACACACACACACACACACACACACACACATACACACACACACACACACACACACACACACACACACACACACACACACACACACACACACACACACACATACCAAGGAATACGCTGCAAGAATCTTTGAGTGAGAAGGGCTTGAGATTTGACACCGTCTCTACCCTGTCGCCAGAGTAGTGTAAATAGGTAATTACAAATCGGTAATCACACACTCAAAGAACTTCACTTCATAAGATATCTGAACAGCAGAAATCAGTGAATATCAGAGGTCATAGCACACGTCCAGAGGCCGAAACAGTGAGTGGAGTCTCATGCCACAACTGTGCGAGAAATGTCCCCAGGAAACTTAACGGTGCCAGTTTGGTTCGACTAAAGGAAGAGCGTCAAATGTTCACAAGGCGGAACATACACGAGAGACAACTTCAAGCCTCAGGATCTCTCCTGGTCGACGTCATGAATCGCACATGACCATATATAGTGCCTCAGGAATGTCGGGCAAACAGCAGTCAAGAAGCAAATGGCCTAGATCCTGTCTCAAGTGTGTGTTTCTCGGGGAAAGCGTTACGTGTTTTAAAGGGAGAAACTTCAAAGAAAGTCGGGGAAGGGGGGGGGGGGGTGGCGGAGGGTTGTTACTGAGAAAAGTAGAAATGACTTAAGACAACGGAAGTTAACATAAAGACAGAAGACGGTGATGGATGGCTATAACTCAGGGCAGAGAAGAAAATATGACGAAACAAGATGAAAGAGCAACCACGTGACACGACGAAAGAAGAGCAACACGAGACAAGGTATAAGAGAATGGATCACGGAACACCACGGAACACCACGGAACCTGACGTGGGGCGAAATATCGGTGAAAAGGCTTGAAGTAGAACTGCGGCTACTATTTGCTTTCAGACCAACACATCAAGTACTTAAGATCAGTTTGAAGAACATTACTAAAATGGTGTTCAGTACGACGACCTTGGTATCTACTTTGGCTGAAGAACCTCAAAGGTCCTTAACTTTCTGGTTCTTTAACTGTCTGGTACTCTAACCTTCTGGTCCACTAACTCTATGGTACTCTAACTTTCTGGTCCTCTAACTCTTTCGGCCACAAACTCTCTGGTCCTCCAACTCTCTGCTACTCTATTTTATCTTGGAGATCGGTTTTAAAGAACGAGGTGGAAAGGTGTTGGTGCACTTTCCTGCAAAGAATGGAGAGGAAGCGAAAAAAAAAAGATGGGCAAGAGACAGGCATGGACGTGGAAATATAAATGGAAATTTGTTCCTTGGGAAGGAGGATCACTTCTCTTGTGAGGAAAGACCCCAGGTAGCAGGGAGAGAAGAGCGGGTGCTGGAGGGACCCTGAGAGAGATGAAGAGGGGTCGTAGTCCGGGGAGAGGGGAGGGAAAACGTCAGGGGAGAGAAAAAGCCTGCAACGCCAAAGAAAGAGAACAAGAGATCACGAGTAGAGGGAAATGGGAGGGATCACTTTGACAGAGAACAGTATATTGGTGCAGCGGTGATGAATGGGAGTGTGGTAGAACAGTACTGGGAAGGATTGTGTGATGTGGGAGTAACGACTGAGCGAGAGAGAGAGAGAGAGAGAGAGAGAGAGAGAGAGAGAGAGAGAGAGAGAGAGAGAGAGAGAGAGAGAGAGAGAGAGAGAGAGAGAGAGCCAATAAGGCAGTGTAATGGGGTAGTACATGTGAAGGCAGTGTAGTGCGGTAGTGTAAGTATAAGTGAGATACTGCTAATGAAGGCAGTGTGGTGAGGTTTTGCCAGTGAAGGCAGCATATTGGGGTAGTACCAGTGGAGACGTATGATTGTGCAGTATTGGTGACATTTTGCTTCCTTAGAAACATGAGAACCTGTTCCCTCAGAAAAGTCGATCTGGAACTGTTTCTTTATCAGGAAAAACTTAGGGAAGAAATGCACGCTTCGTTAAGCCTCCTGCAGAGGTAAAAGATTTTAATTTTCTTGTCAAATAAGAAAATTGTTTTCTTTCTGAATAATAAAAAATGTGACGTTACGTATGATCTTCAACTGATGGGCTTAATAGCATGTGAAATATTAGTGTGTTGTCCTGTAATTATCTTATATCGATAAAGTATTGAAGTTACAATAGACTAAGGTCAATCCTTGAATCATTAACAAAGAAAAGAAATGTTTGATATAAAATCTACAATGTCTATCATCAATTTTCAATTATGTTAAAAATAAGAAAATGTTAGTCAAGCCTCATTGTGCTAACATTTAGATAAGCAGTATCTATATACGTCACTATTAATGTGACAGAAAGAAAATACAACTTTTTATCAAGCCATGAGATGACGTATTAGCCTTTCCAAGTCTTGTCAGAATATAGATAAGGAACTTAACGGCAGCCTCATATCCTGTTAGCCCGGATATGAGATTTTCCTGAACAGAAATTCTTCTCCGTGATGTGACGTGATGAGAGATCAGTGAAACGATGGAGGGGGAAAAAGAAAGTTCAGTTTCTTTATAATGAGTTATATAAATTCTGCTAAGTATACTTGAGCAAGAATTATAATGAATCTTTGATTCTAATTACCCTTGCTGTCCTTAAGGTTTTTCCTCTCTGAACATGGAACTACCTCCTGGAAAATAAACGCATTGATTTTCATGAACTTTAGAGAAGTACTCTGTTGTATCAAAACCAAGGCTAACTAGAATCTAAGGCGAGAATCAATCAGTCATGACCAGCAAAGGTCAGGTATTTTCATAGTTTGACGACTTTTCTCGCCATTCATTGTAAGTCTGGTTGTTGAGGTCGCAATAGAACTGAAGAAAATGAAGAATGAGAACAACATGAAAGACATCAAGTTGATTTTCCATGGGACGACCATACTGTACTATCATACATATCTTCACCTGACGAATATGAAAGATCATCCAATGAGCTTTAGTCTGCATTCAGTTCTACTGGAAATACTGCAAATAATTTTCTGTGAATATAGATTTAATCAAGATCTAACTTTATTCTGAAACATTGGTGTGCGTACTGTCGACAAAGGGTTGGCATAAGCTATGTTCAGTGTTTCTCTCATTAGCAGTGCGTCATAAACTGTGATATAGATTGACCATGACCTCAATATAGCGTTGGTGGGATTCCTGAATTTCAAGATCTTGTGTTTTTTGCTCTTTGTTAATACTGGATATATGTGAGCAAGAATTAGTGTAAAAGGCAATTTCATCTTGTTGTCTCTGGCTAGTTGTTCAGAGGTTCACATTTGTTTCAAGACAAATAACTGAAAAACCGGCGATTGACAGAAATGTCAGTGCTTTAGAAATCATATGTTTGAATATTAGAAGTTTAATCTACAAGTTATAAGTAGATTATCGATGAATTATAGACATCATTGTTAGTACATTCAATGGATCTACCCTCAGTTATCTACATATATATGTAAGTATATAAATTTCAAATGTCGACGACAAATATCATGTCATATGTTACATGACTTACTTATGAACCCTGTCATGACCTTCCTAGTGTCAATCATATATATATATATATATATATATATATATATATATATATATATATATATAAAGCTTTTAAGAAAAATTTTCAGAAGGATATGTTGTTTTTTCTGTCATCTGTAATGTCACAAATATGCAATGATCTTTTCCGTAGCTGCTGCAAGCGTTTTCCTAAAGTAACTCTCTTATCTGACAAGTGAAGTTGGTTGGAGTTTGCTTTTGTTAAGATTTCATTAACGTAAATTTCGTTTATCTCTTCTTTATGCTTTTATTTTATGAGAACAGTAAACATAGCGTTGCATGAGGAGTGTTGCTATGACTGCCTCAGGAAACAAGTTCAACACACTTGCACGAATGGTTTGCAACAACCATGTTATTATTACAAGTGAAAACAGAGGAAAACAAACTATACTGATATCTTTGTCTCAGTTAATGACAAACGTCTCCTGTGTTCTGAGGGCAAACCCCAAACACCTGAGGGACGGGATCGGATAATCACTATGTGTTCTAACAAATGAGTGCAAACGTTGCCAGCCAGATTAAACATCGAAACTTTACTGAGTAAGCATGAAGGACGAAGAGTAAGGATACATCCTTGTACCGGCGGAGTGAGGACACCAGAGCTGCAGGAAGAAGGAGCTAACAACATAAACTGGAATTACGAACTGTTTACTTTTCTCAGATTATAATACGTGAGTCAGCACGTGACCTGTCATACCACTGGTCTGGTAGTTCTTACTAACGACTACTTCCTCCATCGTATCATTTCTCGTCTAACTGTAATGAGAAAATGACTCATCAACAATGAAGTCTTGCGTCACTAGTTACTACAACTGATGAGAAATATTAGTTAAGATGAAGACATAATTTGTTCTATCTCCAAAGTTTACTAGTTCCTTTGAGAGCTGTGTCTGCATGACTTCTTTATCATGACACAGTATAATTTTCAGCTTGATTTAATGCAATGTGTGTCTGTGACTCCCTTACTTCTGGCATCATTAGTTTTCTACGTATATAAAGCATAATGCATATAGATCTATTGAGATGATTTCTAAACTACCAACTTAAGTGTATAATATGAACTTTTGAGGAACCATTAATAGTACGACATATACTAAATACCATAATTTCATTAGTTGTTCAGGTAGGTCATTTCTTTTCGGGCAAAAGACAACGTTCATTACACACGAGACACAACCCCTCACCTGACGTGAGCGATACATCTCAGTGTGTCTTGTGGGAGGATCCTACACAGAACTGGTGTGTAAACTTATACCTTTCTGAAACAAGGACAAGATACATTGCTCAGCATAATATTGATAATATGGTAACTGTGTGCATATATATATATATATATATATATATATATATATATATATATATATATATATATATATATATATATATATATATATATATATATATATATATGTATATATATATATATATATATATATATATATATATATATATATATATATATATATATATATATATATATGTATATATATATATATATATATATATATATATATATATATATATATATATATATATATATATATATATATATATATATATATATATATATATATATATATATATATATATATGCACTAACACACATACATTCTAGCGTAAGCCAAGTGTGTGTATGTGTGTGTGTGTGTGTGTGTGTGACCCACAGCCTCGCACCAACGTATCCATTCACACAGGCTGCTCAAGTCTAGTGGCGGTTCTGACCAGCTAAGCGGCTCTTAAATATTGGCCTTGCTAATGCAATTCTTGCCGCCCTTATACCGAGGCACGACAAGTTAGTGCTGGGGTCAAGGACTTGAGAGAGAGAGAGAGAGAGAGAGAGAGAGAGAGAGAGAGAGAGAGAGAGAGAGAGAGAGAGAGAGAGAGAGAGAGGGACGGAGGGAGGGGTGTTCTTGGGTTGATATAAACGAGCTGGGTATAGCACCACAGCTTTTCGTATACATAGTTTACCAACAAAACATTTACATATTTGTATTTGATTACGTTATTGAGTATTGATTCTGCTCATCTGTTATCGAGATTTCTGTTCTGATCACCACATTGATATAACAATATTCTGATCTTTGTACATGAAATAAAGGTATAAGTGTCATATTGGTTACAGATCATTCGTCCTCATTACCGTAAGATATCTACAACTTTAAGGAATGAAAGACTAAGTTATAAAGAAAATGTATCATGGTTGTCCCCTTGGGTTATTGCTGCAGTTTCCAGGAAAGTAAAAAAAGTGAGACGGAAAAGGAGAACTTTCTTCCTGGATTTAGTTAAGCTGAAACTGACTCCTCTGGGCCTCAGAAAAGGGACAAACTGGTCACTAATGACAGTTTCCCACTGTAAGAGTGAGGCAGGAAAATAGTTTAGTGAGCGCCTTTCACTATTACGATAACACCACATTCTTACTGTTTCGTCTCCGAGGGAATATTGTGAGCAGTATCGCTCCAGGAAAAAAAAAATCTGTGTTGTTGCATTTTAGGAAAAGGCGATGTTGTTTCGAGAAAGACATGCAACCCTCTGAAAACTCAGTACGTTTATTCACGTTGTTTTCTTAGGAAAAATGTGTATAGCTTGCATCCCTTGCAGGAATGACTTGAAACACAGAACTATTCTGTTTCATTAAACAGATCGAGGTCTGGATGGTGGCTGTCTGTATTGTTCACTACAGTGTACAGTAATCTCTCGTGCATCGCATGTCTGTCCTACTGTCTCTTGGTCTTTCTTTCTTCTCCTCCCGCGAGGGACTGTACCGGGACACCTCCTTCCTGTTTGCGGGGACTTCTCCCCGGCTGTGGGTCTGTGCCTCATCTCGAGGACTATACAACAAACTGTGTCCTCGCCTCTCTGTAGAACTCCTCCTCCCACCTGCCTATGAGGTCTTCCCTTGCCTTCTCTCTTGCTCCTCTGTGGGACTGTTGTTAGACCACTTTCATCCCGTCTGCCTGTGGGACAAGATCTTGATCTCCTCCCTCCTCCTCATCATTTCTCTATCGACTTAATATTTGATTTGCAAATTGTGAAATGTCCACAAGTCAAGATGCATAACTCATTCCTGTTTTGTTTTCATTTGTGTTGTATCATCTATGATCAAATTGATTAATTATGGGCAGCGTTCGTGTGCCAGGAATGTCTCATGCATCTCAAGAATAAAGTGGAAAAGACACTAGGACATTCAATTCACATTTTTTTCTGGTGAAGGAAAACGTGTTGTGAAAAAGTATAAGAATAAAGAACAGAAAGTTAGTGAATGTTAGATATGCATTGGTCTCTAATAGCGTACTGAAGATTAGCATAAGTATACAGAGAAATACACACACACACACACACACACACACACACACACACACACACACACACACACACACACACACACACACTCACACACACACACGCACACACGCACACACACACACACGCACACACACACACACACACACACACACACATTACTTCAGTGATTCTAACTAGTGCAGGATGTCCACAGCGCGCCTCTAAGAGCAACGCGCCAAAAATAACAAGAAACAGGGTAACAATAACAACACACCGACGCCCACCCTTTGGTACTGTCTTGGCAGACTGGATCGCCTTCATATTGTTTTATCTTCAAACAAAAGTGTCGATAATAGGAAGCGAAATCATTAGTGCTCTGTTGACCTGTAGCCTTTGATGGGCGTCCCAACTTTGTGTGAAGCAAATAACAGTTTCAAAGGACGACGACGCGTTGTATATAGTTTCCCTTTGGGCAGGCAGCACAAGGGGTCGCGGCACGTTGAGCATAGTCGGGATATTAATGGTGTGTGTGATGTGAAGCCACCTCTTCCCTCCTCTGGTCTCTGTTGGTGCTGCAGGCGTACCCAGCCCCTCCTGACGTCCTCAACCTCGCCACCACCACCACTAACCTCCCACTGCTGCTATGGATGCAACCAACTGCTCTTAAGTTCTCCGCCGCAGTACGTCCTCCTGCCGTGGGGGGAATTGCCGACCTCTTTTGACATACCCAGCGAAAACGCCTTCCATTACTGCTGAAAACTTGCCTAGTCTCTCGTCTCGTCTCTCTCTCTCTCTCTCTCTCTCTCTCTCTCTCTCTCTCTCTCTCTCTCTCTCTCTCTCTCTCTCTCTCTCTCTCTCTCTCTCTCTCTCTCTCTCTCTCTCTCTCTCTCTCTCTCTCTCTCTCTCTCTCTCTCTCTCTCTCTCTCTCCTTTCTTCCCATTCTAGTTCTCTTCTTGCTTATTTGTCTTCCTTCCTTTCATGCTCAGTTCCCTCCTCCATCGTCTCCGCCTCCACTCTTACTCTCTGCAGGAATGTCGTTAACTATGCATTACTTCCTGTATTGATGACAGTTTCCAGGATTTTTCAGACATAAAACATGAAGTGTGAGCATATGAGGGCTACGTTATGACCTGGACGTGGCGTTTACTGCCTCCGCAGCTATGATATACTGTTACAACACTCGCTATATTGGCTGTGTTCAGCCTCCTCTCTGAAGACTAGATTCCAACAGTGTTCCGAATGTCTCATAATCCTTTCATGTTTTCAGACTGGCAATATCCAGCGAACATGGCTCAGCGTCTTAGCCTGGCCAGCAAAAGATGTGTGGGAGTCTAATACAGTAGGAAGACGCTGTAGCAGTATCACACGTAAAATCTATTTTATCAAATTAGAAATCGACGTATTTCATTGGTTGAGTCCATCTTCAAAGTTCTTCACAGTTATGAAATATCTATGTCTTTCTACTCTTACTACACCAAACTAGGAGTTTCAGATCTCTTCCTCTATCTCAAACCCAATGGTATGTAACTGCTTGAATTCCTTTGTATACCTGTGAGCGCATGATTTTCAGACTGGTTTCGTTTTTGGGAAAAATGTATAGTCAGAAAACATTTGGCTTGCAAGCATCGTAACTGCTGTTTCCAAGCACAGCTTACCACACTTATCTTCACACAGACACCTGCTGCTCCCTCCTATTCCTCCTATGCCATTCTTCCATCTCAGTCTGGTAGGAAAGGACTAAGAGAGCGGAGAGTCCGTCACGAATGATTGTAAATCAAACTTGCCCTCCAGATTAATGGCCTAAAAGATACATAAGAAGTGTTCTCTTCTGGCAACAAAAAGTAGCTCATCGTTTTCATTTTCATAACTAAACGAATAAAAAAGATAATTTGAATAAATATAAGAAATGACTCTTAACTTCCTTATTTCCTGGCCCAGGAGTTCCTTATATCTTTATGAGGCTACTGCAGCACGCAGGAAGGTAGACACGTCCACCTATCGGGGCCACAGTTCATCATGTGTTGTGATGTGTGTGTGTCTATATGCGAAGAGTGAAGGGCAATTGAAAAGAAAGTGTTCGATGTCGCCTTATGGTTGTTGCATTTCTCCATGTCCTACTGGGATCGATATGAGAATTATATATCCAGTGGTATATATATACATATATATATATATATATATATATATATATATATATATATATATATATATATGTATTGGACAATCACAATGTTTACCAAATGGCGTCCTACCTTCGTCTCTTCGATGTATACCAACTGACTGTTATATTTCTCTCTTGTGTCTCCCCTGATGATGTGATTATTACACGAAAGTGCACTTGGGAACTTTTCGTGTTTCATTTTCCCCGTGGACTCATAAGAATATCTTGATCACGCGCAAAATTGTGATCCTTTCCAGTATATATATATATATATATATATATATATATATATATATATATATATATATATATATATATATATATATATATATATATATATATATGTACACTGAAATGGTTTGCACATAAGAAAGAATGAATGAGGAAAGCTTAGCAAAGGGGATATAACTGTCAAAAGTGAGAGAACAAGGAGAAAGGGAGACCAGATTGGAAACAGAAGGATGGACAGAAACACATCATTGATCGAAGCCTAAACATGCAGGAGGGTGAAAGGCGTGTACGGGATAGAGTGAATTGGAACGATATGTTATATTGAGGTTGTCGTGTTGTCAATGGACTGAACCAGGACATGTGAAGCGTCCGGAGAAAACCATGGTACGGTCTGTGGGGCCAGGTTGTGGTTAGGGAGGTGTGGTTTCGGTACATTACACATGACAGCAAGAGGTGAGTGTGTGCAGACATCTTTAGATAAAGTGATATGCAAAGAAAGTTTATTGAGAGAGAAAAATATTATAAAGGATAAAAAAATCAGATGTACATCGAACATAAAACTATGAAAACTATTCCGGAAGTAATATGTGATTCAAGATCGATATGTTATGAAGAAATGACAGGTGCGTTTGGTATTTTTCTCCACCTTGAGCATTCCAGGTGGTGTGAATTTGTAATCACAGATTCAGATTGAGCAAGGCCACCAAGCGAGAGCAATTTCAGCATAAATGGAGGCTGGACGGTGCCAATACCGGGGGCAAACATTTGGTTTCGTAGTAACATCACGGGTTGGTGGGTCGTCAGGGTCTGGATGAGAATACGATAGCAATTTGATTATGTTGTAGAAGCTTACTGACCGACACGAAGGCCACGGCTGGAAGTGCCAGCAGCCACCACCTTCTGGCCACACTTACCAGTAAGATGTAAGAGGATGTGATCATTTATAGTTTCACGTTGAAATATTCACTAACATCGTATCTGAAGAATCCTCAGAACTTTTGAAGAATCTCTGAAGTAAGTAAATTTTTTGAAATGAAGTAAATTTTCCGTGAGTTTCTGGTGACTGAGTTAAAGGTTTATACAAGGACGACCATCACACACGCCTCATTTAAAGAACGGAAAGTCCGCCATTTTACACCCATACATTGTTAGATTCATTTCATCAGATTTATTCCGTAAAATGTCTCCGATTCGTTCTAAAATCTGAACACACATTTGTTTCCTTAAGTAAAAAGATGTTGAGTTTCTGTCATTGCAAAACTGTATGAATGCAAACACGTTCCTTATGTATGAAAAAATCTTTGTCTCATCAGCAAATGCATTTGCTTAAGAGATTGCAAGTCTCACCTGCACCGTTCATTCAATATAAAACTTTGACGCGCCTTGTATTTTTCTCGTAGCGATCCTCTTCTGAGGTTGTTGGCATTAATGATGCATGTTTATGTCTTCGCTCATGACCTGTATCCACTTTGTCATGATTCTGAATGAAATATGTTCATCATTTAGATATATTGACTCATGGAATGCAATGACGACCGGAACATGTTAACCATTGGTTTATATTGGTCTTTGAATTATAATGATATATGCAATGCATTGACTAATTAAACGCAATAAAGTCTGACTTCACTTATCATTCATGTAAAAAATATTCTTATCATCTAAGTCTAGAAACTTTTTACACAGCCTCTGAGACGCCTTATATTCCACAATGTTTGTGTTATAATCCTCTCATGACTCCTGCCAGTGTTTGTGGTTCAGCCTGGCGGCTCCCTGCCTCGGTGTTACTGTCACTTCTCTGTTTGCTTGGCCACATAATGCCACACTTAGAGAGAACAGTATCGTCCAGCCTTGCACTTGACTGTACCCTACCTACTACTGTGAGTCGCACAAAAAAGCATACTTGTAACGTTTGAGAATAAGCACAGTGGTTACTGCTTTCCTAAGAGTGTACTTGACAGGAGTCTTGTGCAGAAAAGCTGTCACTATGGCATTTCACTGAATAAAGACCATGCCATACGTACATATGTTATCAAAATGTATAGTGATGAAGACTCGAGGAGGAAATTAGGTATCACTGATCACTGAGGTATTCAAGAAATTGAGTTACCCTGAAGGACTGGTAACTACACTCAAAGAGAAGGGAAGGCCAATAGCATAATGGTCAGACGTAAAGAGAAGGTTGAGAACAATGCAGATTATGAGAAGTGTATATAACAGTCCCCTGTTCAAGGAGATCCTCAGACGTAGATAGATACCTAAAGAAGACGGGGATAATGTTGCTTCATCTTCAGGGATGAAGATATATGATGTGATGTAAATAGTAAGTGGAAAAAGTATCAGCAATGATAGTGTAATATACAGTATACCATGCTCTGGATGTCCGGTCATGTAATATGGGCATACAGGGCAAGGTATGGTCAAAAAGATCAGCAAATATAAAGCTGATATACGTCTTCATTAGACATGGAATGTGCTAATTGTCTACATAGACAAGTACGGACCTCTACCAAGGTGGCAAGAGGCGAATATAGTGCACAAGAGACTGAGCAATCAAGTAAGAAAAGCTAGATAAGCTGCCTACATAAGCACGGATAAAGTGATAAACAAACTAATAGACATTCTAGAGGGCTTTATACGTTGGGCCGAACCAGCGACAAAAGTAGCAGTCAAGGAAAGCAGGAGAACGCGGCAGAGGAATGCGAAACACGGCCGGTTGAGGATAAGGAACTTGTGTCTCTGTATCATACTCAGTTTCTCAGAAGAAGGCTTTAGGGCATACCGAAACGTTAGAAGAATAAAATTCGTCTCTCCTCTGTGTTTACTCATCATCCTGATACACACACACACACACGTACACACACACACACACACACACACACAGAAACACACACACACACACACACACACACACACACACACACTCACATACAGAAAAATAGATAGACAAATAAACAGTGGAAATTAAGGATATTTCGATGGACTGAAAAGCATGTATATCAATCAGGATCATAGCGAGAACAATGATGATCAGAGTCACTAGATCTAACTGGAACAAGATCAATACAAGGAGATGCTGGGAGCCAGGATGGTGGCTCAGTGTCCGCACACGTCCGGCTGCTGCTGGTGCGGTAGGTGGACGAGGCAACTGTCGGAGGCAATAGTGTCCGCAGCTTGGTCTGGTATGGGGCACCTCAGGGACGCCAACATCAGTTAGCATAACAAGACATTCTCAAGCTGATTATCTTGCATCTCTTGTTTAATTCATATCTTCCCTAAACGAGAGTGAGATGATATGTTCCTCTACATTATTTGAGTGTTTACGAGAGTGTCTCCTGTCCGAGAAGCTTTATGCTTGCTACAGTTGATACTGCAGATAACAGCCATCTCTGATGCCAACCCGCAACAAAAGGCCA
This sequence comes from Panulirus ornatus, assembly GCF_036320965.1. NCBI lineage: Eukaryota > Metazoa > Arthropoda > Malacostraca > Decapoda > Palinuridae > Panulirus > Panulirus ornatus. Next base: position 980,554 of record NC_092243.1, on the reverse strand, counting down.
TAATTCTACTGTCGTATTGCTGAGTGGCTATTTACGTCCGGCCCAGAAAACGCACCAGAAATGATTTGTCATGCAAATTAAGCAAAAATTTGTATAAGTGGCGTATGAATCAAGTGAAATGGGGAAATAGTATTAAGGGCAGACAGTGAAATATCACTGGTGTGGTACATTTCAAACGGTGGCACCAGCCAAGGCACGTCCTCCGTCATGACAAGATCCATGTTGCGTCTAATGAAATACGAAAAATATCAGGCTAGTGAATGATTTATCTTATGGGAATCTAAGGTGTGATCTGAGGATACATTTGTCAAACCATTGAAATAGAGTAAGGTCAGGATGTAAAGTACGGGAGGAGGACCACACTGAGGAGATCAAGGATGATGTGTGACAAGCAGCAGGAAGTCACAGTGAAAAGCAGCAGAGGAGTGAAGTGTGAGGTGTAGGAGGAGTATCCACACTGAAGGTGGGGTAGTGTTAGGCGGGAGAGGGGTGAGGGTTGTGGTCACTTTGGACATGTTCCATCATCTTCAGGTTTGGTCGCGAGGATGAATTTTGGAAGAAGGCGGAGTTGGTTGTCCAGGAGAGTTTAAGTTCTCATGGCTACATCTAATAACTGACTTTCCTTGGGAAAATTACTGTCTCTTATGTGGTGATATTTCTGTCTCCACCTAACGCTTAGCAGAAGTTGCTGTTGCATGAATGGAAGTAATCTATCCCCATTTTCTCCAAGACGACCACCTCTTCCAATCCAGAAGAGGCCAACAAGGATAATACCGGAATTAAGAGCTGAGTTTCAGTATAAGAGATTTGATGAAATGAATTTATCCACCGTGGATGGTGGAAGCGTAAAGGGTTACCACGTAGACCAAAATCTCTGTTTTAAAACAGTTTGACGTCAACAGTAAACAGAGGTCATAATATGAAATCAAGCTTAAAACGTACCAGGAAAGCTATAAAGAACTATTTTCATTTACGATATTAGAGCTGTGAATAAATGGAATTCCCTGAGTGATGAAACTGTGAATACCGATGTTATTCGAAAGTCTAAAAAGCTGTGTGATGGTAGAACAAGTCCAGGAGATGGGGACTCACGAGTTCAGAATTCACTCCATGTGCATATATAGCTTATCAAACACACACACACACACACACACACATACACACACACACACACACACACACACACACACACACACACACACACACACGCACACACACACACGTATGCATGCACAGACCTTTATGCGAACCTTCACATCTTTAATGGAAGTCTGTCTAATAACTGAACAATTCGCACTGATAATCAACTTGTCTTTTATCTCTGCGGTTTGGCGCAAACAAAGACTTTTCAGGTCACACTTGTCTTCATCTAAAATGACGACTTATATTTAGAGAACAAGGACAGGGTTCACTCACCTTGCTTATACAGCAGGGTTACACTATCCCTGCAGTCATCTTATACAAGGTCAGAGGTCAACTTCAGTAGTCAGTCATGAAGGTCAGATGTCACCTGTACTCATCGTACAAAATCCATGGTTTTGTAACTGATCCTCGAGCGGAGTCAAGGATAAATCTTCTGAGGTCATGAGCCAGGAGAGAGGAGGAAGGAACTACAACGTTGGTACCATTCAGCTTCTCGCTAAGCCAACACAATGAGAGTGTGACTGTGATATAGAAGCTTACATTCACGGCTGAGAGGAAGGAGCATAAGGGGTCACTGGCAGTTATCATTAAGGAAACCTAAAGGTCTTGTGTGTGTGTGTGTGTGTGTGTGTGTGTGTGTGTGTAGTTGTATCTCTGCAACTTCCCGAGATGTGATGTAGGCTAGTCTTGTAGCAAACTGTGATCGAGTTTATGTCAGTACAGAATCATTTTGTTATATCATTGGTCACTGAAAATCTGAAAATTCGAATGGAAGGCTAGACTCCGTCCTCTATATAGGAGGCTAATGTCTCATGCAATGTACGACACACAAGAGCATCTTACCAGATTCCCTCAGCAAAAATGCTTTTCCAGTCTCAGGCAGGAGAACCTTGAAAGCTCTCGCTATAGATGTGTCACTGACAGCTTACTTCAGCAGCTGTTTAGCTTCACTAACCTTTCCTGGTCGCTGTCTATATAACAGGCTGTATAACCGTCACTGAAAATATATATATATATATATATATATATATATATATATATATATATATATATATATATATATATATATATATATATATATATATATATATATATATATATATATATATATATATATATATATATATATATATATATATATATATACACTAATACAATATTTTCATGACTTGTTTTGAATACTGAATTTTCTTAACTTCAGACAAATGAATAACAAATTACTGTTTGAGTTCTTTTGTACACAGTGTTATACGACATAAGAGAATCCTCTTGATAATGCATAAAACCAACATGATTTAGAAAACGTAAGAAAACAAATAAATGAGAAAAGAATGAGCTTTGAATGGGAAGTTAGGCTGTAACACGGATTGACAAGTGCAACGTTACATTAAGAGTAAGTGATATGGGGAAGCGAAGGTAATGGACATATCTACATGTGGACTACTTGTATGGGCAGTGTTCCTCTGCAGTCAGTAGCTGAGTAATGTGGATACTGACAAGAAACTTTTCGAGCAAGACTCATACCACTGGCTGAGGACTTTGATGTGAAATAACTTATCACCCAAATTGGGCGATTTTGACCCACTCTCACCTGACAATTTCCTCTGTAGGCCTGTTCATCCTGCTTATCCACAGTCACTGTCTGATATGTAAGAGTCAAAACCACCTGCACCTGTTAATTCCCTTCATGGGCATAATCTATCTACTTTCACTCTTATGCACAAAGACCCACGTGCAATCTCCACCTGTCAGTTCAGTGTCTGCGCCTGTATGACCACTGTTTATCCACCATCACTCTCTTATGAGTAAGGACTTAGGAAGGATATTAATCTGTCACCTCCTATCGGTATGCTACTGTCACCAACTGTCCGCCTCTGCCGTAGGCACCACAACAACCTTGGATCGATGCCTTGGGTTGACAGCTGACAAGAAGGGACTTGAAGTTCAGCAGTATTGACGGGCTTACTCAGACGCGTTGAGCACCAACACGTCCAAACTGCTTAAAAAGAATTGTTAAGGCGTTGAAGGTTGTCCTCTATTCATGGATAAGGACTTAAGAGAGTCTCAGTCAAAAGGGAGAAGCTTTACAAGTGAAAAGTGAGAGAAAATTTTATAAAATCAGAAGCCAGCATTTCGCTCTCTCTGGTCAAAATATTTGGAGACGCTGGTGAGTCTGGCAACGAAATCAATACTGCACAAGAGGAGAACACTTCACCAGCCCAGCCCGATACGTACCGATCATCACTTAAGGTACTCGTCCGTCCTCCCCTACCGGCTGTCTCACTCTTTTTTGTCTCCTCTCCTCTTCCGCTCTCCCAAGTTTCCAACTCTCTCTCTCTCTCTCTCTCTCTCTCTCTCTCTCTCTCTCTCTCTCTCTCTCTCTCTCTCTCTCTCTCTCTCTCTCTCTCTCTCTCTCTCTCTTCTCTTCACACCATAAACTCTCTTTGCTCCACCGTAAGGTTTGTCTCTAGTTGTTGCGTGGAATGTAGGAGCATGGGAAGTCCTCACCTCGACTAGCGAGAATGAAGATGATTATCGTAATGGCAGGTACTGCTAACGCTTCTCAGCTAAGGGCGTGAAGGGGAGCTCTGTGTGTGAGTGGGTGTGAAGATTAGAGTAACGAGTGGCGGCAAGACATGCCTGCATGGTGACGGATGGGAGGGTTACTAGGTGACAGAAGCATCTGTAGTTGTGTGTGTCACTTGCCACCTGCTTGTGTATATCTAGTCTACACGACGTGACTGTTCTCCACTTGGACGTAAGGTGTTTAGACTCGAGGATTTTAGTTATACAAATGATGTTATTTATGCTTTTCATAGTTCTGTAGCTGCTCCGCAGATGATATGATAGTGATACTGCATACTAGATATAATACATATTCATCATGTGTTGAAAAGTGTTTCCAAAAGCTCACACACACACACATATATATATATATATATATATATATATATATATATATATATATATATATATATATATATATATATATATATATATATATATATATATATATATATATATATATATAGATAGATAGATAGATAGATAGATAGATAGATAGATAGATAGATAGATAGATAGATAGATAGATATAGATATAGATATATGAATTGAAACCTTACTTTGATCTGCTGAAATAGAGACAGCTACGTCACTGCAGGTTAAGAGTTGCCTCTACATACTCATGTACAGGAATTTCTTCATATGATGAAGGTTAGGTGAGCATCAGTGGACTTTCTGGTCTGTTCAAGTGATGTTATATTATCTATGGCTCTTTATCTGTTTGCACATTACTCTCATGCACTTTAGTCATGACCTCGCACAATGCATGACCCATACAACGAGCCTTAATGTAATTACACTTGATCACAGTTGACACGTGTTCTGGTGTACCACAGGTCACGAGCTTTATGAATGATAACTATAATGATAAATGGGTTTGGTGTTCCATATCTTCGTAACAACCATTGACTCAGCCTGACCCACATTTCAACCGTGAACGTGTTATGCCAATTATCACAGCCTTTTATGTAGATGATCCAAGTAATTTCCTTAATGACCGACCAATTCAATTACATTCATCTTGCAACCACCATCATATTACATAACGACCCACGTACAGAAATGACTAATGAGATGCCAAGCAGCGACCTTGATCGAGGTAATATTCCATGACTAAGAATACCCCAGTAGTAACCTTCGACCCGGTAGGTAACTGTGGTCCAGTATAGCCGTATGTGTCATGACCTCGTATGATATTACATTTAAATACCATCATAATTCAGCAGTTCACCTTTACGTGTATCAGGGGCAGGAGGAGGGAAGTATTATTCAGGGATCATGTTAACACGTACAAGATATTACTTATTGCTAAGTGAGAGATTTTATATTCCTACGCCCAGTAACATTCACCACTCACATTAAACTTGATACAAATTTGATTACCCTGCACCAGGGGAACTCTGACTCCTGTTACACGTCAGCGTTTGGTGAGAACAATTTTCCTGTAATCAAATTAAAATTTTCCCCCGGACTGGTGAACTGAGGGCACGATAGACACCGCCTGTATTACCAGGCGACCGAGGCACCAGCGCCTCCACCAGCCCCGGCACCAGAAGCACTACCACCACCAACACCACCACCAACACCAACAACAACAGCAGCAGCCCGACCATCATTACGACAACACAACAATGACTGCACTAGCATCAGGAACACAAATAGCAAAAACAAGGAAATTAGGAACATTGGCGAGAAATACAGAAGCAGACTCAATAAGAGCAATAACAGGTTCAGCAGCAACTTAAAGAACGAAGCAAAAACAGCTTCAGTAACAACGCAAACAAAATCAATGTAGTAACTACAACAACAGTTACAACAGCAGCACCATCCCTTCTCAAGGTCAGGCTGCGCGTAGCGTGTGGTAACTCCTGCTTACACTCCAAACCGGCCACGTCTCTTCCCTAAGCATCCACTGTGGAGCGAATGACTCACCTTAATGTCTGAACGCTTGTTATGGCTTCATTATTACTGATTACTCACTCGACGATAATCACCACAATCACAGAATTAATGGGATTTTTGGATGATAGTTTAATTACATGGTTTTAACGGATTATTCTTTACAGATGAAGCTGAAGAAAAGTCTATCATGCAGATGAATGCGGGTGATTTTGCTTTAATTATGTTTTTAGTTTTGCAACAAGTGTAACTGGCGAGATGTTTGGCTATATTTGTCGGGATGGTTGGCTATATGTGTCTGCTTTCGTCAGGATTGGCTGGCTACATGTGTCGGGGTAAGTTAATTACATATGCTAGGGAGAATAAGCTCCATGTATCAGAGAGAATTAGCTACATGTGTCAGGGAGATTAACCCACATGTGTTGGGGTGAATTAGCCATATGTATCGGGGAGATTTAGGTACATACCTTGGAGAGAGTCGGCTAGCTATGTTAGGGACAGTTTGTTAGATATGTAATCATTATTCAAGATTATGATATACAGCTATAGCATCTTTAATGAATAGCACGTTTCCATATAGTTAGGCTATACTGTTTACTGGGGATACATACATATCTGCAAAATTGTTCATTTGCTGTTGATGCAAAGGAAATTAATTTGTTCGCAGAATAGTTGCTCTAAAATTGCCTATATTGCACATTTTTCGTTACAAATATCTAGTTATTCACTTGCCGTACGATGTACTTTTTATTATGAACTACATTTATTTTCACGGAAAGAGGCTTTATACTAACTAGATCAATGAATATTTGATTAAAATGAGTAAAAATATCAGTAGATTAGTCTAATTGCGAATATGTATTGATCAAGCATAAAACCATTCTTTTTTTAGAAGAAAACTTATGCAATCAAAGATGTTCTTGCAATGTTTTTGACGAGAATGATTTAAACTGCTGCTATGTTGCCAAGTGCCTCCGTGGGAAGAGATTAAGACTGATAGGTTCTATTTTCTTTCTAAGGTCAAAAGCCATTTAGGGATGAATGTTCTTTGAGAGCGTGAGTAACATGGCTGGTGTATCTCCGTGGTTGTTGTTGAATCAGCCTCTCCTTTCTCCATCAACAGGGGTGTCCTCTAAGGTTGTGTCCTGTCTCCTACATTTTGCTCCTTTTTACCAACGAATTCCACCTCTTAACTCAGTGAACATGCTTGGCAAATTACGGAAATAGCTAAGTTTGCCTCTAAGAGACTAGGAGTGCTGCTTAGACGTCGAAATTTCTTTTCTTCCAAACAGTTGCTCTGTTTATGCAAAGGATTGATTCGTCCTTGTATGGAGTAATGTTCTTATATCTGAGGTGGCTTTAGCTCTGCAGCCTTACTTCACAGATTTGCGTCAAAAGTGGTCTGGCTGATTAACTCTTCCAGGTTTTTTCACTTCCTCCAAAATACTGAATGCTTTCCCTTGTCACTTCTTTTTTTAAATTTAGACCGCACTTGATGTGGACTTTTTTCCATGACTGGAGCCTTCAACATTAGAAAAAAAATGGCTTGCCAACTTCAAAACTTGACTCACTGGATCCTCGCCTCTATTTTGGTTCACTTTCCCACTTTCATGTTTATTACTTTGGCTTTTACTCCCGAGAGCTGGCTAAATGTGTACCCCCACCAGTAGCTAGCCCATGCGATACTCAGCAAGCTGCTGCTTCACATGATTATTGTGTAGTCATTAACAACATATGGTAGGCAATTCTGACCATTGTTCCCTTCCCTACACGTCGAAGCTTTGAAACTCCACCTTTCATGTCTTTCCCAATAACTATGGCCTGCCGCACATTTTAAAAGACAGGTTTTTCACTTTCTCCAAAATTCGTAAATACTTCCTCTCGTCTCTTCCCTTTTATATTAATGAACTTTTCTATACATCAATTAAGGCCCGTCCTTGATATCATCTTTCGTTCGTAACGTTTTCGACATAAGGAAAAAGGAAAACTCTCTGCTCCCCGCTCCTCACCCTCAAACCTTAACCCTACAAGACTTTAACCTGATGGAAAATTCACAGAAACCAGCTTCCACTGCGACGGAGAGTTGCCACTGGCCTTTATCAGGATCATTCTGTTGCTCTTTCACACAGAGAAACAGCTCGACTCTGTCTCGTTTTCTAGAATCGTTTGCACATGTGATGTGAATGTCGTGGGGCTTATTACATTTCCTTTTTCGCTGGATTTGTAAGCAGAATACTTATCGCCAGAACAGTTTTAAAGAAGTGTGCCTAAGAATACATGTTTAGAGACGACAGATGTTATAAATATTCATCTTTACGTTTTTCGTTTCTTGGCGAAAGTTTAACTAAAACACAGTAATTCAGGGGAAGAATAAATGAAATTCAGCTGTAAAAGTGTAAACAGGAACAAAGGCGTCTGGTGTGAGGACGAGGGATAACAGAGGGAAGGTTTCAGGCTTCTGAACACACCTGCTGAAGGAGCAGTGATCAACAGATTGTAGTAAACAGTACATATAACGAGTGCTGGTGGCCTATTGAGGCTCGTGGTCATGATATTTGTAGAGAGTAAAACTCGCTAAAACAAACCACACTGCTATCAGTGTCGACAAACCACTTGGTTTTAATTTATGAAATGTGTCTCTCGTTCGCTCTGTTATCTTTGACAATTTCCCTTCAGGTGGATTCTTTCACATCTGTTCTTGCTAAAAGAATGCCTATCAATGCCCTGTGTTACTAATTATTCAATAGAATAGCTGCAGTTGATAATAATGAATATATGATTCAGTGTAATTTCTAATTAGGCTTTTAGCCAACACTCGCTTTGATTGATGTACTTTTCACATGAAGTCAGAGCTTGAATACAGTGTGTGAAGTACGTTTCAGGGCTGTTGTGCTTGAGTTCACATAGAGTTATTTATGCTTGAGTATGATGTATGTGGTGTCTGGAGTACAAGCGTGGTTGTTGGTACTTACGGTTGTTTGCGTTCCCCTCTGGTCGACTGTGTGTAGGAAGAAATGCCGATACACCGTTGGTCACTTGTGTACTCGTCTGATTGCCAGTGTTTCCGTATGGTTCTTGGTGTCCACAAGTGTTTGCTGGTGTACACACTCGGTCTGTTCACGAGGAACGCTTGATACATGACCACTAGCCGGGGGGGCATTTCGTACAACAAATAACCACTTGATATGCAGCAGTATGAGAATGACACAGAGATTTTCATGTAAAGTGTCTGGCCATGTTTTGGTTTTAATCAGGATGAAGAATGGTAATAGTCAGGCTTGGGGAAATGTTTAATCTAAAAGCATCTTAACTAAACACATCCAAGCGCCAGACATACGGACATACGTCGTCAATATAAGATAAAATGTAAACAGAAAAATATTACTAATACAATAAAGTTTTCCATCTCCAGTATTCAGGAATTTCTCTGCACAATGAGAAGTAATTTCTCGTTGCCGGATAAAAGCTGTGGGGTTGAGGGATGGGTGGTGAGAGTCCATATGCCAACACAAAATACATGGAGGCTAAAGGCACTTGATGACAACAGCAACAACCTTGAGGGTCAAGCGCTGTGTAGGGCGTGATACACACGACACGAAAACATTAGAGGGTTGGTCAGAGGTGCTGGCAGGCACGATGTCAACCTCCCTGAGATGCCAGTCAACAGCCTGTAACATTACTCTCTCTCTCTCTCTCTCTCTCTCTCTCTCTCTCTCTCTCTCTCTCTCTCTCTCTCTCTCTCTCTCTCTCTCTCTCTTTGTATCTATCTATTTGTCCACCTATTTCATCTATCTGTCTATCTATCACCTATGTCATTATGTCTGTCTATCTATCTTTAAATCTACCTCTTTGGCCAAAAGGCAATATCAGCGATGAGTCATTGATTACAGCTAACTTTTACCCAATAAGTTTAATGAATGAATTATTGTCATAGATTAAAAGAATGTAGAAAAGGGATGGCAAAGAAAGTGTAAGAGTAAAATCATTAAGTGAATTGAAGAGAGGCAGTAAAGAGGAGCATCGAGGCTAAAGAGAAGATTAGCAAGATTTAAGAGGTGATGAAGACGGCACGGAAGCTGCAAGGGCAGAAGAAATTCAAGAAAATGGGTAAGAAAATAAGAAATAATGTAATGAATAAGAAATGACAATAAGGAATTCTGGCAATAAAAATGGGACTGTGGAAATTATAGTGATCGTGATAACTGTGGTATATGAAAAAGGTAGTTTTCAAGCAAGACAACAAGATAGGAAAAGTTAAGGAAAAGAGAAAACTAGGGATCGTGAGAGAGGCAACACATGAATATATATGAGATTGCAAAATACAAAACTTTCTTAAAAGAATACTGAAGAAACCGGGAAGGATTCGGGTCAGGGCAGAAAACGTGGCGTGTAGTACCACCGCAGATGAAGCAATCCACGAAGAATCATATGAATCCTCGTATTTCCAGATGACGTTATGAATATTACACGACCAACGAAACAAATATACCATAATGTACGTCCTCAGGTGGAGAACGTCTGGAGGACGTTGTATCAAGTAAATCTGGGATGATGGAACACGACGGAGTGGTCCGTGAGGCCAACTCCTCCTCCCAGCGAGGGTCAACTTCTGCTGTACGTTCAGCCGTCGGGAATATTCATCTCTTGAAATACACCTGCTTGTAGGATACAAGATGGACCCTCGGGGGTGTAAGGGAAGGAGAGGCAGGGGGTTGGAGGAGATATGAGGAGGGAAGAATGATGAGGAATTGACGAAATGATAAAACCACAAAGCTTCCCAGAGAATGTGGGTATGGTAGTGGAGCTAGTGGCTAGTGGCTTTATGAGACGAACTCACATGAATGGTAAGTAGGAGACATGTTGGAAAAGATGTATACTAAGGTACCTTAGACCTCTCTCTCTCTCTCTCTCTCTCTCTCTCTCTCTCTCTCTCTCTCTCTCTCTCTCTCTCTCTCTCTCTCTCTCTCTCTCTCTCTCTCTCTCTCTCTCTCTCTCTCTCTCTCTCTCTCTCTCTCTCTCTCAAATTGCTTGCCTTTGTCAATTTTGTTGAGTATATCTTTCTCGTTTTAATCTTTCAATCATAGCTATCGCCAACAGTTATTATGCATCATTTGCAGATTAATTATGTTATAGAGGACCCACACACACTACCTCTACAGTCTTGTCCAGTACTAATTCTGTAATTCCTTATCAGTCCTCCTCGCAGAACATCGTTTTTTTTCTTCCATATACCCTATCTTTATCACTATCTAACTAGATCTTTTATCTTTTTTAAGACTGTATCTTTCCAGTCGCGGACAAACGTCCTCATCGAACGTAGACATTATATAAGACAAATACGGACTCAACAGATAAGCAGGAAGAGAACTTTGAGAATTTCGAAAGAAGCGGAAACCCTGTCTTTTAAAATGGGCAAGTTATAGCTAATGGGGTAAAAAGGAGACCAGAAGAAGCGAAAGGCTCCAAAACTGAGCAGTTATGAGAGAAACACCACAATGATCAACCCTTGAGTTGCCAGCGGCCACGCAGTGGTCACGTGACAATAGTTGGCCGGGCAAAAAGTGACTTAGATAACGACGGGAACCAGAAGAAACCAGTTCATGGGAGTTGCATGCGAGGTAAATCTTTACATGAGAGAAGAGAACCAGCGTTGCTGCCTTACACAAGTGGGTTAGATTATAAGGTCAGGCTGGGAGGGTTGATCAGTCGGATTGCTTCAGACTCGAGTCTGTCAGGCGCTTAGAGATGGAGCCGAGCCAGATGTGAGAACAGTGGTGTAAAGAAGGACGGATCAGTCTTTTTACAATCTCTTCTCCTTAAGATGATGCAAATGATCGAGGAACCAGAAAGTTTGAAAACAAGAATAGGGATGAAAGAACCACAGAGAGGTCATGTTTCCAGGAGGTGTGATGATCCTTACCCCAAGTGTCAATAATTTATGACGGCAGCTTCACTCATGAAGACATCTTGAAGAAAACTCTCTTGGAAATCTTGGGACAAAGTTGATGTCTGGTTGCACGTCGTATCCCAAGGTTAAAGTATGTATAAGCTACTAAGGCAAGTCTGTATAGTTCGTAAGGTACATTGGAGTGTTATGTAGACGTGCAGACCAATGCGAGAAGTTAATGATTATGTTTGGGCAGTACTTTCAATGGGCATTAACTTATCAACGATCACTGTCATCATCCTAACAACCCAGTAGGTGGACGTCAGACTGCCTCAACACTTTAATACACCAGCCAATGTTTTCTGACTCTCAAGAGTTATGTTGAGATGATATCTCTACAATTGTCTCATCTGTATTATTGTTTGCATACTTTCTGCCACCTCCATCCTATTTCATCTTACATCTATGAAATCTTTTCAAGAAGAAGAATAAAAAAGACGAAGAAGGTTTAGCATATTCTAGTTCGATATCTTACTGAAGGTTTCTGGTTATGTTTTTCAGTTGTTTTGCTGAATTTAAACAACAGGACGTGTTTTTGCTTAATTTTTCCAACATGCCGAGATTTTTGTTCGCATACTTTTGTGAAACATGTCCAGTGTTTTGGCCGTCATCCCTTCATAAAATGTCGACCGATTTGATGATAGTGTGTGAGAAAATATGACCTTCCATGAACGTGGAAAACTGATGTCATTTGTCCGAAGCTTCGGTCAATGGAGGATGTTGCCGGACATTAATGGTTAACCCGTAAATTCAAGAAGAGAATTTCTTAGTGTTTCCGTAATCAGTGGTACGTCATGCAGAAGTATATTGTCTCAACTGTTTTTCTCTTACCGTATTTTTCTTGATTTTCGGTGAAGATACTACTGTAAGAACATCATTAGTCAAAGGTCTTAATATTATGAAGTTTCCTTACATAATTACTGTCTGCTCTGTGACGATATGTTATCATACCATTATCCCGACCAGTGACTTGTGCCAGTGGTGGGGTTAGGGCAGGAAGACATGAAAGAGAAAGATATCAGGGAAAGAAACAAGGTATCTAACAACGAGTCATTATTAATCTCTTGATAAGATAGAAAACAAAAGAAAGTTATGTGTGTTACGGAGACATCACAGAAACCTAACACACTGTTTATAGCAGACATCGCGTCAGGTCCTGGTACATATAAGTTGGTTATCATGAGTAAACGTGATGTCGACAGGTATATCCTTCAAACGATAAACATTGCAGAGTTATTTCTCATCCTTAATGTTACAATTAGGCTTTCTTACGAAAAGTTTATCTGGTTCGTTATGCTGTGGCGACACGCAGGATCTTTGTGGGTTCCGTCCTGTTGTGTGAGAAGGAACAGGAGGTAAATGGCTCCTCTTTGTTACTGGCGAGGACCAAGAACTGGGACGCGCACCACCAGGGCACCTCACTCGCTTCTCTACCATATCATGCAACGATCATCCACAGATTACATGTTTCATAGGAATGTTCTGAGCGAGAATCACCATTCCAATTAAATCGTTTTTTGGAAGCTTCCCCGACCTATTTCAAACTTAGGGAATGCTAATTTCCACTCGAACAATAATTATCAAAGGTGATAGAATACATTAAAGATTATTATGGGTGACCTCACAAAAGAGAGAATAAAGTTGACCTCACCCTATTAAAAGGTTTACCAATGATACCCTGAAATATGCAAGGTCTATTTGTTCTGATTCAAGTAATACTACAGCAATATGTTAAATAAGACTTTGCAATGGGCTACCTTAAGTTAACCTGAGTGTGCATGTTGATGGTATAAGAAGATGAACAAGTTTTCTCTCTGGAGACCATGTGTGGCCATCTTCCAAGGACGCTACAACGTATGAATTTGAAACTTGTATTCTTTGGTCCTTCAGTGAGTGAGTTGAGTATCATCTCCAGGATCTGGACCACTGTCGTATTGATGCCTTGTAGATAATGTGATGATGTTCATGACTGCCACGATAACGGCAAGAATGACGGAAATGGCGGTACCGTTGTACAGTCTGTACAGTCTTGTACTTTAAACATTTATGGAGGAAACATTGATATGTTAAAGGGAACATTATGCATCAAGAATGTTTTACTTTGGTGTACCATAACAGTTTCATGGTTTTGTATTTTCTTTATAAAATACTCGATGCAAATCAGAAGAGAACACGGCAAGAGAATGACATCTGAATATCACAGAAAAAAGAACACTTGAACGTAGATAATGAGAAACTAAAACATTTAGACATCACACAAGAAAAGTTACAGCTGATAAATAGGTTTTCTGAAGAAAATTAAAGGTTGGCGTAGAAGATGAAAAAAAAGGTTTATGGGGGAAAAGATAGTTAAGAGAGAAAGACATGAGGTTACATGACTGCTTGCTTCAGGAGGCCCCAGCACCATCTCATGCAATATCAGCTACATTCTTCTCATGCGTCATGTACCATTATGTCTGCTGGGGAAGTGGGAATGTCGGTGAGTATCAAGTGTCAGGGAAGGCGAGGGGCACAAGAGTGGGTATAGGAGGGATATCAAATGACGCATGATAGCTTGGTGAGTAGGTAAAAGGGCCACTGTCTGGGTTCATTACAGGCCTGTTGTGTGGTACCGCACCATATTGTGGCTGTTTGTGAGGTAACTTCGCTCCCATGGACTATCCTTCTGTACCGTGACTGTTGGTACGCTATTCTTTGCGGCCTTCACCTCTCGTCGTGTACTGTAAACGTCGTCATGTTGCCTCCTACTCCCTGAACCTGATCTTTTCCACGATACTTCTTGTTCTCTGGGTCTTACGTTTTGTACTATGACTCTGGTAATGCACCTCATCCTCTCTAGGTCCACGGAGTCACACCTGTTGACATCATAAGCCCTGCTTCCTGATGATGTAGTGTCATTCCTAGTTACCTATAACTGAATTTGACTCGGTGGTATGGTGTTTCTTGATCCTGCTTCTCGGGGTCTTCCCCGCTACAGTCTTGGTATGGTACTTCCTGCTCTCTGTGTATTTGCTGCTGTACCATGACTGTTGCCGAGGTACTCCTGTTGCAGCAACGTATATACCTCCTCCGCCACTCTTCACTGTACTCTGCATATCAGTATGAGAACCCTCTCCCGCTACGCCCCTGTGTGATGGTGTTCAGCATGACAACCTTCCCTTGACCTCCCTCAGTGTGATGGCACCAAAACCTTCCCTCCCCAGTGATGGCATTCCCTCTCTTCTAACAACAATGTTTAGTTTATGATTCATTCTAGATTAGTATTCCTGTGTTGTAACTGAAAATATAAATGATTTAAGTCACATATTTACAGATCTGTTAAAGGCAAAGGCAAAGTTATTGGTTCCAACATTTCATAATCCCTTTGTTCCACAGGGAATTACTATTCTATTCATAACTTTGCGTTGCATCAAAGGCTAACAGTTTCCCAAAGTCATATTAATAGTCTTTCATAAAGTGAGATTTAAGCTCCGGTATTAAGCTTACGTGTACAAAGATCATAATGATAAGGTCTATCATGACCACGTATTTGTTAATGGCTCTGTATAATGTTATTCTCCTGACACAGTGGCCATTTAGAAAAGAGGATTATATGAAACCTGACCGATGTTATTAATCTTTTACATGATCACGTCTCAAACACTTCAAGATCAATTACTTTAGATTTTTTCTGTATTTCTCTACCGATGAAAACATTGTCATGTGTTTTACATTGCAATTTCAGGAATGAAATCTTTTCATTATGTTATATTTCAGTTTTGAAAAAATACATCACATAACAATACCGTTCATGAAGTGTTACCCACATTTTCTGGTTTTCTTCGGAAAAAAATTTATTTCAACCCTTCATTATCGCGCCGGTTCTTCATGTTGAATACGTATCTTGGATTGAAATGTTTTTGGGGCACCATTTAGTCCAATAATGTTCATGATCATTTACTTCATAATTATTCGGTATATATCAGAGAGAGAGAGAGAGAAATATGAAATATTCTATATTTATATTTGAAGAACAGAATCCTTTGAAAATAGAAATGCTTTTGAAAAAATAGCTTTACAGTACGTGTTCTCATCACTTCAAGTAGAGAAGCATTTCATTTCGTCATATTTCAGTTTGGAAACAATTTCTTTTTTCTTTGCCTGGAAAAGACCTTACATTTTTTGCTTTTTTTCGCAATGTAGATTTGCTACGTAACCTCAACAAAGAACTTATTTTTCGCGTTAAATACGATGCTGGGGTTGAAATATCTTTTTGTGAGCCACCAAGTCTCATAATCGAGCATTTAATTGATTAAATATTGATAATATTTCATTGTATTTAATTCGTAAATATTCATTTTTCGGCATGAGTGAACATTATGAATTTTTTACATTAAAGCCTAAATTGTAAAAGCCTTTTGATATGTTATACTCCATGTTGAAAACAAAAAGAATTGGCATGAAAAATACCAAGCATTACTTTGTTTTTTCCTTTTGGTAAGTAGATTTGCTTCAAAACCTAATTATAGGATCTATATTTCATGTTTATTACGATCCCGGGGAATGAACTTTATCTGGCCATTGAGTGCCGTAATCAAGCATTTTGATGATAAATATTTGAAACGTTTCGTGACGTGGTCGTGACAGACGTTCTTTGAGCGTTGGCGTTTCGTATTGTATCCCAGAAGGATGAAGTCACCTCCTGATGTACAACTTGTGGTCACGTGTAAGTTCACATGTTCTTAGTGAAAGGGTTAACCAGTGCGGTTTGCTTCATCAGTTCATCAGTTTTCTTGGGAGGTCTTGACCTGGCCCGATCTTATGGTCACCCTCTTCCTCCCACCTTGTCAACCACGGTGACGATGACCTGTGTTACGCAAAGCTAACGAGCGATCTCTGTCGGCGATAGGCCACTCTGCCGCTTTCCGACAAGTCTTCCATGCTGTGCAATTTTGGCTCTGCGGCGATCCATAGTGTATGGGAGGCAGGTGCTGTGTGTGTGTGTGTGTGTGTGTGTGTGTGTGTGTGCCACTCTCGTATCACAGCCGTTTTTAAGCTTCATTTCCTCGACCACTGGTATGGTATTCCCGTCTGATTTTCAATGTTCGTAACCTTCATTGTAAATGAGCACGTCCCTCAAACTGTTATTTCCAGTTTCTTTATATCGTATCTTATATAAAACCTTAAGAGTAAATGAGGTTTTTTCATTACTGAAATGCCTTCAAAACAAAATTGGATAAGATAGTTTCAAGGAATGGTCTTTCCAAAGGAATGAAAACACATTTGCCTATAAACAAATTGTTCTGCGAAAATAAGTTTCACTGAATAACAGTACTAGTTACTGATTACTTGGACAGATAATAATGGAAAATGGAACGCTCCTTTCGTCTCTGAATAAGGCTAATTTCTATAGTTGTGTATCAAATGTTCATACATCTTATTGTTCTTCTTAGATGAGGATGTTCATTAATAGAATCGTTATATCTAAGCTCTACGTACGAAATTCTCCAGACCAATCCCATACACAATAGATGTAGTGAGGCTGGTTTATGATAGTATAAATGTGACGCTGCTGGTGTAGCTCTTCAAGCAGTGTGGGAATTTCGGTGTATGTAGGTAGGGTCATGTATGTAGGTAGGGTCGTGTATGTAGGTAGGGTCATGTATATAGGTAGGGTCGTGTATGTAGGTAGGGTCATGTATGTAGGTAGGGTCATGTATGTAGGTAGGGTCGTGTATGTAGGTAGGGTCATGTATGTAGGTAGGGTCATGTATGTAGGTAGGGATATGTATGTAGGTAGGGTCATGTATGTAGGTAAGGTCGTGTATATAGGTAGGGTCATGTATGTAGGTAGGGTCATGTATGTAGGTAGGGTAGTGTATGTAGGTAGGGTCATGTATGTAGGTAGGGTCATGTATGTAGGTAGGGTCGTGTATGTAGGTAGGGTTGTGTATGTAGGTAGGGTTGTGTATGTAGGTATGGTCGTATGGTAACATCAAGTGTTCTGAGAGAGGAGAGTTCAGACCAATGGAGCGGACCACTACGGGAAAAAGACAACATTACCAAGTAATAAATTTTCATCTTTTTCTTGGGATCAAAATTTATACCACATAAATTCGGAAGCTTTTGTTTAGCAATTCCTATGCATCGTAAAGCTGTTTACCTGAGCGGAAAATAAGATACAACGAGGTATGCAAAATTAAGCAATAAAATCAGCATGCGTAAAATGTGACAATTTTTGCACTTGGCGAGGGAAATTAAATCTGCATATATATTTTTCAAATTGCATAATGATGGCGAGTGTAATTCAGAGGGGGAAGAAGACGAGAACCGCAGACAGATCAAAGTTGCCTAAGAAATCCTTCCGGAGAAGAACAAGAAATAGGAGGAGGACCAGAGAGGAAACAGTCCCTCGCTGGGAGTACACCTTATGAGATCCCTCAGTAGTGGAGGGGATGACCACCCGGGGAATGAGGCACTTGTCACCGTCAGATTGTTCTGCTTTTGGATGGCAGACGCCGCTCTAGTTATGACCAGCGATGGGAGAAGTTACGGTGGCGCCATCCAGTTCTATGGGTAGCAAGCGGTAGATGACCACAGACCAAGAGGGTGCTACCACCTGGGTGTCAGTTTGAATGGCAACGGCGGAGCAAAAAGTCAAACTTCAGTGATTACCAAATTCCTTTCCTGCCTCAGGTCGCTGTCTTTTTTTTCTATGCCTCACGTATTTGTGGGCTGCCGCCATTAAATCAACAATCTCAAACTTTCTTCATCTCTGATACAACACTCGTTGGCTCATAACTTACGCATATGTTGATTACCTTTTTCTGCTTTTTTCCTTGTTCAACGAAGAGTTCATGGCTGCACAGCAACTGTGAATCAGAATTAGAACGGCATCACCAGTCAAGAAGGTCTGGATGGTTCTCAACACTGCCATCAACCACAAGAGACCCAACCCAATTCTTTTCAGAAACATCTCGTGGACTTGGCTTTTCTTTTCATTTTGCAAAATTTGCCGTCTCAGATGTGACCTTCTCTCCGCAGACCACCATCTGTGTACTTCTTACCTTGATCTCTTGGACTCCAACCATCAAATGACTGTTTATCCTCTACACCATCAGAATTTCAACTATGATATCTGATCTCTCTCTCTCTCTCTCTCTCTCTCTCTCTCTCTCTCTCTCTCTCTCTCTCTCTCTCTCTCTCTCTCTCTCTCTCTCTCTCTCTCTCTCTCTCTCTCTCTGTTCTATAGTTATCAAAATACAGGAGCTATCTGTTTGCGTCCCTGCCACCACGAAATAGGCCAGAGGCACACTCCTAGCTGCTTGTTCCTATATTATGTGTGTGAAGATCTGCCACACGAAGATTGACCGTTATGATCTCTCCTCTCCTCAAGCAGGTAAGCAGTGAGTTTTCTTCTTTCTCCTTTCTTTCTTCCTCTATCCTTTCTAGCTGTAAGAAGCAGGCCATTTTTTCTTTAATTCTTTTCACAATAGATGGCCTTGACTGGAACGAGTTTGCCTCCACCATGTCGGTCGCTATAGAGAAACAAGCGATAAAATTTTGGAGAATTCAGCTAACCTCGTAAGATCTAATCATAAGTCATGCTGGAGTGACGTGCACCTCAAAGTCCTAAGTCAAAGATTTACGACCACTGAGCTGCTAGTTAATACTGTTATTACAGAAGCAATTTGAGTAGCTCTCAGTGATCACGCAGTTGGCCAGAACTGCTGAACTAAGAAAGGAAATTGTGACCTCGGTCCCGACACCAACATAACAGATCATTGACCCCCCTAAACTACTCAGGTCTCGTGTGTTACGCTACGATATAGACGCTATCACCGAATTTAATCTTAATGAAGAAACATTTAGCTTCTCATTCAATTAGTGTAAGATATTATATTACTGATACTTCGAAGGATATCTGAATGTAAACTGTAACACCCATCTCTTTAAACATCCTGGCAGATATTAAACAGACAAGTATTCATTTGACGTAAATTACAAATGTCTGATGGTTCTTTGCCTTCATGGAGTCTAATCACATGGTTTGAGGAAAGTATCCAGTCTCACAGACGTGAATCATCAAAATGTTTCGGAAGTTTCAAATGATGAATCAATGATAATTATTTGTGTTACTCTTCCTACTGTTGTTCAGCCCACGTACCACATGGTTAGGGCTCCGTAGACACTGTAACTCTGGTATGAATCAGGACTATGATAAACTTGAGCCACATTATTTGGAAATTTCTTATTGGTATTTACCTATTTACACTGTAGGGGGAGAAAGTTTTATACCTCATGGGCCTAAATACTGAAATTTCTTTCCAGTCGCATATCTTTTAAACCTCCGTATGTTGTCCACATTTGCTGTCCCATAACTCACTCTATTGAACCACTTGTATTATAAAGTGCTTCTTTGCATCTTAGATAACATAGTTCTTATTCAGTTCCATGTTATGGTTTCTGGTTGTTCTGTCCTTGCATCTTTCGAAGAGCTGATTTAAAAACTTAATGGTTGTGATCAGGTCACCCAGTGCTATTCTCTCTCCTATGATGGACAAGTTTATGGCCTCTAACGTCTCACTGTGATTCAGTTCTATCAATTTTGTTGCCTTCCTTGTTTTTCTTCTCCTTTGTTCCTGAATATTGGAGACTAAATTTAACAATCATATTCTAGCTTTGGCCTGCTATACTTTGTGAACATTTTGCTGGATAATTCATTATCCTTGTACCTGTATGCGAGTTTCATATCTACTAGCAGATAGCATATCTATCAGCAGATAGTTTTTCTGCTTTTCAAGTTATTAAGGTTGGATTGTGGCGGAAAATAAGCTTAAATGTCGATTTTCTGCTTGTGTGCATGTGTATACGTCCGCTATTCTGCCTGTGTGACTAATTAATGAAAGTTTTCTCATTACCCTCGAGTCACAGCCAAAATGGTCGAGTTTTCTTTTAAGACTTGTCTATAATGTTGCTTTGGCTGCCACTCATTTGTCAAGACGCCAAAGAATAGTTTCCAATTAATTCCATCCGCTTTTGTTTTTAAGCAACAAACGTGTTTCATGTTTATGAATCTTTCTTATTTCTTTTCATCAGATAAGAAAAAAAGATATAATCTCTTTCGTATCAATAATGAATGAATAAATTAACAAGTTCTATCATCATACAAGGTTTTAGAAAGGATCAGATACTCTGTACAAAACACGTTGGCCATAACTTCAAGCACTGCTTTTATACCCTCAGTAGTAATCACGTCAGATATATGTTACAGGAATGATTTCACTGAATGAAAATGTTTCTACCTACATTTTTTTGTCAACTTTCTAGTGATTCTGTTATTGTATATATATAATTTTGACTGCATGCGTATGCGTGAGTGTGCCCGTGTGAATTGCTGTACTTGTGTGGGTGTCTTCCTCTGAGTATTGTGTTTGCTGTTTGCCTCAGTATGTGCTCACATTTTGTGCATCTATAATTGCCTCTTTGTACTCTACATTGTATCCACGTACCAGAGCAGTAGTAGATATCCGTTAATTTTTCACTCAAACTGCATCTTTTCAACTTCAAATCTCACTTTTGTTCGTAGGTAGTACCATGCCAGCGCCTGTGTCCCAGTGCTCTCCTGAGATCTACCCAGCCTTCATGATGACACATCTGTACAGATCATCACTACAACTACAACAATGACGTCACAACCAGTCTGTTGTGGGTGAGGGAAACAATGACGTAACAACCAGTCTGTTGTGGGTGAGGGAAACTATGACATAACAACCAGTCTGTTGTGGGTGAGGGAAACAATGACATAACAACCAGTCTGTTGTGGGTGAGGGAAACAATGACATAACAACCAGTCTGCTGTGGGTGAGGGAAACAATGACATAACAACCAGTCTGTTGTGGGTGAGGGAAACAATGACATAACAACCAGTCTGTTGTGGATGAGGGACGCTGCTCGCTTCCTGAAGGGAAGTGTGTCACCAGTGGAAATAAAAACAAGTTTATCATAAATGAAGACGCTTCAGTGACGTGTACAGCAGGCCAGTGGGAGGCAATGCTCAAAAGCAATCGACTCATTCTCATCCACCCTGGCGCTTGTCACATGCCATGCATGCATACAGGAACATAGGAGGCAACCCACAAGTACAAACGGATGCGCTAAATTTCCCCCAATGACATGAAGAAACAGACGGACGTTCATTCACGCATACATACCACCAGTACACACATATATACATACTAATACACACATACATACTGATTGATATTATTACCGGTATATTATTATTATCAATATTGCTAAAATTATCATTATCATCATCATTATTACCATCATCATTATCAGTATCTTTACTATTGATATTGATACCATCATGTTTAACTTCATTACTAAGAGTGTTACATTTACTGTCAATTTGCAGTTATTGTTGTTGTTGTTGTTGTTGTTGCTGTTGTAGTTGTTTCAGTATTGTCCACGTAGCAACAATTTGATTCCCTGGCCGTGCTGACGCTTGACCATAAATTCAATGACACTAACTTCTCTAATTGACAGTTTGCTTGTTATTAAAACTATTGGCCATTTATTGCCTATGGCACACCTGGTAGTATCTGATGACGCAATAATACACGGAAATGATAGAAGAAATACTTGTGTACTTTCAAAATATTTTGATGCGTCATAAACACCATACAAACATATATGAAAAACTAGATTTAACAACAGAAAAATAATGTGTCGAGAATATTGTCTGATCATAATTCATTAAGCTTATAGACTGCGATTCTTTGCCAGAACGAGATAATCGCTGGCTACAGTTTGACCAGAAAAGGAACATACCAAGAGAGGAAGAATATCCGACGATCACTGGTACACCATCAATCTTCTGACAACTTGTAAATCATTAAAACTTGCAACAGCCTCGGATACAGGAGATATGAATGGGCTTTGGATATACAAATAAAAAAAAATGTTTAACAGTCGTTGATCATGGTTCACACTTAGGTGTAACTAACAGCTTCTGAGGCCATCGTATCTGTACTTCACGTTAAGCAAGGCGAAATATTATACATGTGAAGGAATTCTCTTCAGACAGACACTACAGCGTTTATGGTCATACAGATGAGCTGAAGATTAGTGTTATGAGTTGTGGGATATATTGGTGAGTGTACTGCATACCGCTATGTTGGCCTCCGGTGTTGTACTGACCATTATTAAAAAGGATAGATACAAAGGAATTTAAATGGCAACAAACCACTGGGTTCTTTAGTGGCTTTTTGTAATACTGGATGATATAAGAAACTCACAGATTAGTGACGTAAAAGTTAGATGGTATACAGATGATTCAGAAATAATAACCTGCATATTCTCATTGTGACTTAAGGCGTTAATAATGTAAGTCGTGAACCAGAAAGGAAATATTTATCAAGTCTCTTCTTATACGTATCCATAGTTCTGCTTTCGATCACTCTGATTGGCAAATCGTTCCTCATGTTAACAATCATGATGAAGAAAAAGTACTTCACCTTAATCGAGGCAGAGTGTTTGCCCACGAGTTTGCATCCATTACCGCGAATGAAATCAGGCGAATCAAGTCTTTAGTAACTTTGCAGATCAAGATTATTAGAGCCTTTGACAATCTTGAGTACTTGTATTAGATCACCTCTTAGCCTTCTCTTTTCTGACGTATATGGATTCAAATTGTTTAAACGCATCTTGTAGGATTAGTTTCTCAGCCCGGGAATCATCTCGGTTGCTTGACGCTGGACACTCCATTTTGTCTATGTCTTTTTAGATAAGGTTACCGAAACTGAATTCAATATTCAAAATGTGGATAAACCAATGAACTGCAAGGAGTAAGGATGATTTCCCTGCACAAAACTATTGAAGGCCCCACATATGAACCCATGAATTTTGTTTGCGCTTTTTACTGCTTCTCTGCGATGCTCACTCGGTTTTCGGTCACCAATAGCTATCATACCCAAGTCTTTATTCTCATTAACTTTAGTAGTTCAACAGAATTCATGCAATAGCTTGCCTTTTCATTTTTTCTACAAATATGTAACATTTTGCACTTGATATCAAAAATTCATTTGGCTCCTATGAGCTCAGTCCATCAGTTTGTCTGTATAAGTCTGAAGCTGTAGACGTTCAAGTTTATTTGTAGATTTATTTCCAGCTTTGTATCATCAACGGATTTTGATATCTTGCAATGTAGCCCATTAATATATGAGAGAAAGGTGCGGTCCCAAGACTGATCCTTGTGGCACTCCACTTGTTATGCCTAACCCTTCTGAAGCCTGATCATCAATCACAACCCTTTGTTTACGGCCAGTCAACCGACTACTTATCCACCAAAGTACATCACCAACGATGCCATGAGGCTTAATTTTTGCTAGTAACCTTTGATGCGAAACCTGATCGAATGCTTTTTGAAAATCTAGATAGATGAGATCAACAGTTGCACCTTCGTAATACATGATTATTTCGTACAAGAGATCAAACAAATTTGTCAGTTATGATCGATATCGTCGAAAAGCTTGTTGAAATACGTTTAAGTGGTGATCCTCTAAATGGCTTACAGTTCTATCTCGAGTAATGGTTTCCATAAGTTCTCCAACCACAAACGTTAAAGTAGTTAAACGATAATTTCTAGGGAGTGACTTACCACCTTGTTTGAATATCAATGTTACTTTAACAAACTTTCATTCATCTGGAATTTTTCTCATAGGAATTGGCTTATGACAAGGGCAATCACGGTCTTAACTATCTAATTTTCATTATTTTCATTTCGTTTATGGCTGGAAATATGTCTTCAGCTTTTATGTTACTTTCCTGAAGAATGTTCTCCGTTATTATCTATAAACTAGATTCGGGCCATTGGTTGTATCTTCGGTCGTAAATACAGATGCTAAAAAGTCATGTAATATTTTTGCTGTTGCATCGTCTTGAATCTAGTAACCGTTTCCCGTAACCAAGGATTCTAATATAACTGTGGTATTCCTTAGGGTATCTTATGTTATTCTAAACATTATTCGCTTCTTATTGACGTTTGCTTTTTCGTATAACTTTCTTACTTTCTCTTCGCAAATCTAAATAACTTATCTTATCTTATTGATTATTGACATCTATGAGTTTCTTATGACCTACCCTCTTAGACAACAGATACGATCTCATTCGATTAGTTTTGTTTTAGAAATAAACCGTCATCTACGCATTGACTTATGTATTCCCTTAATGCACAGTATGTCTTACTGAAGTTTTTCCATGCTACGTTCATATCTTATTTTTTATCTTATCATCCCAGGTTTGCTTGTCAAGAGCAGTGCGAAGATCATTACAATTTGCATGTTTATTTCTTTTTCGCATCTGTTCGCCAATATTACACTTGGTGTTGAAATAAACCTCAAAATGTAATTTGTTGGTCATCACTTGCACCAATTTTTTCTCTAACTTCAATATTGTATTGGTTACCAGTACATCAGTCAACAGTGGACTGACGTAGTGTAACGACCTCAGCAAAATCGACAGTATACAACTGTAAACAGAAAATGTATTACAAGTAAGTTGGCCTCGTCGATGCAACCTTTAATGTATTGCTGTGATCACCAACTGGACGACCACATGTCCACACCACTGTGACACACCACTAACGACCTGACATCACGTGATGGACCTCACCTGCAATAATTGCCACTAACTGCCTCTGACACAGGAATAATTACCCATCAGTCACTGACATGACCGAGTCTCTGACACACAAATGACTACCAAAATCTGATGCTTTAATAACTTGCAAAACCTCCTTAACACGCGTTCACTAACCGCCAGTGAACAACTGGTGAGACGTTGGCAACGAAACAATAAGCTCTAATCCTTAAAAAGAAAAACGAAGCCTCAAGGCAGGAACAAAGTACGTACCAGAGGCACTGTAGGAAGCTTCAGTAATGTTTACTTGGTGTTGGAGACCACAACAACCCCTCAGGTTTCCTCACCTTGGTCTTGACAGAGGAGACATTCGTCCCTCCACCTGCCTGAGTGCTGACGTTGGTATAACACCTTCCTCACTGCAAGTTCTCCGTCGAAGTGAAGTAAAACATGTAAATGAAATGTCGGTGCATTAACTAACGCAATCAAACATTCTGTGTGTTAAACAGAACAGCAGCAAATTCCATTCAAATTAATTATTCGAAGCATTTCCTGAATGTCAAAGTTACTGTTCCCAATATATATGTAGTTTTTTACGATATCTAATATAATATCCAACAGTGACAACAAATGTATTTTAGGGAATGAAAGAATATCGCAACAAAACACAATAGAAATTCAACGAAATATTGACCAGCAGTGAGAGGCAGGTAAGGGTTCTCCACGAGAGGCATATAAATTGGAGCCAAGTCATACCTGAGCACAGCGATACATTCACAAATAATTCATTACGAACCGGATTCCCTTCGTTAACCTTTGATAAGATTAACCATCCAATAACCCCTGACACCCCAGTGACCTTTGATAACCTCAAACATGACAAACCAGCCAACTTCTGATTCGTTTACACATAAGAAATAAACCTTAATTCATGTGAATAAATCACTAACGCTTTTATAGCCGGTTAACAACATTACTAATTCTTTACAGAACAATAGCTTTAAGTACCTTCTAGTACCTGCCAAACCCGTACCAACACCACATCCTTAACATACACACAGCAATTTTTGACACACGAGAAAAACAGCCTCAAACACACACACACATACACACACACACACACACACACACACACACACACACACACACACACATACATATACGTATGTAAATACATCCAGTTACAGAGAATGTGAGGTGAATATATCTTGCTGTGAGAGGAATGCCGATAAAAGTCTTCCAACGTATCTAAGGCCTAGTGTTTTGTCAATGTAAACATCGGTGGGGAAGCGTTCTATCACAAAGGAAAAAAATGGCCGAACGTGTCCTGTTTTCAGATTGGGATCGTTGGAACGCGACCTCGGGATTAGGGTGGTTATGGGAGTGGTGCTGCTAGGGCAAGGGGGAGTGGCTGCAGGAAAAGCACTGAATAGCTTTGTGTGGGCAAGTAGGGTGAGAGGGAGGAGGGCGAGTATAGGAAGCGTTGTAGAGCAAGAATCTAAGGGCAAGTTGAACAAGATAAAGTGGATCATTTGAGTACGGAAAATTAGATTTGAGTAATACTATGAACTATAGGTACTGAATAAAAGGGATCGTGTGGGAAAGATGAGTTAGATAAAAGTGATCATGTGAGCAATCGGAAGACCAAGTAGGCGATGAAGCAAGCTACAGTCTTGGCAGCGCAAGCTATAAAAAAAAAAAGTAGTGGAAATACGTAGCTATCCGATAGTGCAGGTAAAAAGAGACGGGCAAGATAATGAGACAAAGGAGAATAAAGAGAGTGGGAACACAGCAAATGAAAGGTATCAATACATTAGAGACAATGCTGGGAGAAAGACAAACTAAAAGTTCACACCACGTCAAGTGCAGAAAACACCTCAGGAGAGACAAAAACGAAGGAGGAAACGATACTTACAGTAGAGACGACACATCTGTTGAACGAGAAGGTCAGTAAGTGAAAGACTTGCACTCTCAAACATCATACTTCCAGATAACATCCACTCACCACACATACAGGCACACAATCCAGTAATAAAACTTATCATTTCAACTTGTTGTACGAGCCTCCGTAGTGCACTGACTAGTGTTGTGACCCACCAGTCTAACGACACCATGTTCGAATCTAGAACTTGGCAGTCCGCTCACAGCTAACGGAGCTGCTCGTCCTTCCCTTTCTTGCTGGTCGATGGATGGGTACCTGGCTTAAGCCCTGCTGGGTATGTGTGTGTTTTCATAAAGTTAAGATATGGTATATGTACAAAGTTAAGAGTCGGGGCAACACGAGCGTAAAACTTCCTCCATGTAACATACAAATAGTAGTCACATAAAGATGATGCTTTCCAAAACCATGAAAGGATTTTGCCTCCTACACTTTAGGGTAGTGGCTCCTATATCTAGGAAGAATTGCCTCCTGTAGCCAGGGAGTGGCGGGTCCCACGACTAGGGGAAGCTGTCTCTTGAACATGAAAGATGTGTGGGGCCGGGATGGCAGCGACAGGTTATTACGCCAAATAACAGGAAATATGGTAAATATTGTCCCTATGGCAATCATATATGTTACGACTGAGGCAGGGGAGTGAGAGGTGTTGCTGAGGGTAAGTGAACGTATAGAAAGGAATAGGCAGTTTGAATAAGGAAATCTAGGAAAGGAAACATTTTGAGATTTGTATTGATGATGGTTAAGTTTAGGGAAGGTTTAGGGTAGAATCCTCACTCGCTCATTACCTATAAAGGTTGTGTTAGTCTTTATGAACGTGAGGCGAGGTGATGTAATCTGCGAGTGGGCGATCAAGTTAACCTGAAGCCGTCTACAAGTATACGTCCACTTGATCAACATCCTCATAGATCAATACAGTTTTCCGATGATGGGGAATATTAACTATATAATTCTACCAAGAGAAATTACTTAAAGGAGAACAGAGAGATGATCTGGGCGCTACCAATGAGTCTGAGTTGTAGATAGTGAGTGGTGATCTACAGTTTAATTAGTTAGGCCCACCCGACACCAGTGGTTCCCTGCTTCTTTCGAAGAGTCACAAACATAATTCCAGATAAAGTAGATGGTTTCCTTGTCAAGAAGTCCTTCGGTGTCTATCGGACATTGCGAGGCCAGACTGAGAGAAGAATGAAAATACTGAAAAAATACACCATTTCAGGTTTTCCCTGAGAAGCAGTTGTGATCCTATAGACCATAGCATCTCTCTTTCATTTTTTCACTCCCTTACCATATCATTCGACTTTCATCCTTATTAATCTTGTATTCCATTCTTGTCCTCACAGGTGTATCCTCCGCCTCACAATCCTTCTCTCATCGTATCACTCCAGGACGGACCGGAGCCAGGACGGACCGGAGCCAGGACGGACCGGAGCCAGGCTCGTGATGAGCAGGTCGTGAGGTAGTGTCGTGACTGACGCCAAAGAGGATGAAAACTACGTGACCAGCAGCAGTTGTATGGTCAGTCATGCACCCTACACTCAGGTACTATATCTTTCTCTATGGCAAAGTACATTTGGAATCAAAGTTCTTGTTTCGTAAGTTTTCATATATTGTTTAAACTGTTGTTTAGGTTATGAAAAACAAGTAGTATATGTGTGTGTATATGTGTGTGTGTGTGTGTGTGTGTATGTGTGTGTGTGTGTGTGTGTGTGTGTGTGTGTGTGTGTGTGTGTGTGTGTGTGTGTGTGTGTTGAGGAAAATTTGTTAGATAATGTATATAGTGTCTAAGGAGTTTATCTGTGAAGGAATTAATTCTCTCTCTCTCTCTCTCTCTCTCTCTCTCTCTCTCTCTCTCTCTCTCTCTCTCTCTCTCTCTCTCTCTCTCTCTCTCTCTCTCTCTCTCTCTCTCTCTCTCTGCCTCCCGCCCCGTAACACAGATAATAATCACACACACACACACACACACACACACACACACACACACACACACATTCAGTACAATTCCTCTGCTTAAATGAAACACGTGACCCATCCAAACATTGTTTGCATCAGATGAAAAAAGAAATGTATATATTTTTCGTCCAGCAACTCGTCAAATTAGTTTAGCTTGTTATTGGGAGTCAAATAAAATAAATAGATAAAAGAAAGAAGTTCATTTCGTGTGTGAAGTCACTGATGAATATAACTATTTTGTTTTTTCCCTTTACACCTCGTATCGCAATAGTGCAGAATGACATTCCTCTGTGTGTGAAAGCAAAAGGCCTCAAAAACAGAAGGCTTAAGCAGGAGAAATAGAGAAGAGTTGGAGATATAGGATATAATTACAGAGAGGAGAAGAGTAGAAGAGGATAAGACAAGAAAAAAAATGAAGAAAATGAAGGTCACAAAAATGGATAAGAGAATAGGGAGAGGAGAAATAGACCATAGAAATAATACATATTATAATAGCAAGGCAAATATGTGATATCCAGTTGTGTCACGAGATATGAGCTGCGACCATTGAACAATGAGAGCTTTCTTGCTTCTTTTGAAGGAATTATGATTCTTATAAGGAGAAATACAAACCTTTACATGTCTCTTGCGGAAATATGGAAGTTCTGTTGGATCGTCTTTGTGTAATACAGTAAGTAATCCAGTTACGTTTGTGACACTTTGACAATTGTACTTCGCCATTTGTGTTTGCATATATGATACAAAATACAAACCTGTAACTAAATCTTTTTCTTTTTTCAACCAGGTATGTAGTGAAGAATTTATGTTAGTCAATGACGACACATACATCAGAGTGTGCTGCATAAACAGGTCACACACCTGGTGGTTCGCTTAAAGACTACGGCAAAAGATGTCTGTTGGTTGACACGCAGGAATAAATATACCAAATTGTCTTTGTTATGACAATTTTTATTTGTGTGGCCCAGTTCTTTCGCTGGTTGTTTCAAACACTCACTGTGGATCATCTCTGTAGATCGACACTTCATACTCGCCAGGTGTACTAACACTTACTCCTTCTCCCATTCTAAGCTGCTCTACATTGAAGCATGAAGCTAATTCATCTCCTCACCGGGTAGATGAACTCAACCCTTGGCAGAGAAGGTAACTGTCAGATCATCGTTAACGGAAGTGTTGAACTAAAAGACGAGCCACAGTCGAGTGTCTCACACTACCCTCACCGCCCTCACCTAACAGGGAGCCAATTGCTTTTGCATTGATTATCATCCATGAGCGATATCTCACCTGAACTTTTCGAATGGAGCTTACCAGCAAATCATCAACACACATCCTGAACTATTTCCGTTCCAATCATTCAAAAATGACACATCCATTACCATTCCCTCACTCACCCTCTGCTTCTCCTCTTGGTCCCCTTTGCCTCGACCCTACTCTCATGATTGCCATGGAGACTGTATTCGTCATGTTTCCTGTTACTTGACGAAAAATCCCTTCCATTATCACTCTACCGCCACTTGTCTCTGATGTCCGTGAGACTGCAACCCCCACGTCCTGTGACACACCCATCCCTGACTACAGGGGACAATACCTCGTGTGTATAGGTCTACAAGTATTGTGTAAGAGACATTGTCATTCCTTTATGTAAGGTGATATATATATATATATATATATATATATATATATATATATATATATATATATATATATATATATATATATATATATATATATATCCTTTCTTTTTCTTTCAAACAATTCGCCATTTCCCGCGTTAGCAAGGTAGCGTTAAGAACAGAGGACTGGGCCTCTGAGGGAATATCCTCACCTAGCCCCCTTCTCTGTTCCTTCTTTTGGAAAATTAAAAAAAAAAAAAAACAAGAGGGGAGGATATATTTGCTATTTCCTTAGTCTATGTCTCTTCCTTTATTATTTCTACTCCTTGTGTTTTTGTCTCTTAATTTGTCCTCTTTCTGGACCTTCCCATAAAGCCAAGGAAAAACTCATCATTGTTGCGCGCAAATTCTACTTGCCTGGCACACTGCTGTGTATCACTTGCCTGGCACACTGCTGTGTATCACTTGCCTGGCACACTGCTGTGTATCACTTGCCTGGCACACTGCTGTGTATCACTTGCCTGGCACACTGCTGTGTATCACTTGCCTGACACACTGCTGTGTATCACTTGCCTGGCACACTGCTGTGTATCACTTGCCTAGCACACTGCTGTGTATCACTTGCCTGGCACACTGCTGTGTATCACTTGCCTGGCACACTGCTGTGTGTCATTTGCCTGGCACACTGCTGTGTATCACTTGCCTGGCACACTGCTGTGTATCACTTGCCTGGCACACTGCTGTGTATCACTTGCCTGGCACACTGCTGTGTATCACTTGCCTGGCACACTGCTGTGTATCACTTGCCTGGCACACTGCTGTGTATCACTTGCCTAGCACACTGCTGTGTATCACTTGCCTGGCACACTGCTGTGTATCACTTGCCTGGCACACTGCTGTGTGTCATTTGCCTGGCACACTGCTGTGTATCACTTGCCTGGCACACTGCTGTGTATCACTTGCCTGGCACACTGCTGTGTGTCATTTGCCTGGCACACTGCTGTGTATCACTTGCCTGGCACACTGCTGTGTATCACTTGCCTGGCACACTGCTGTGTATCACTTGCCTGGCACACTGCTGTGTGTCACTTGCCTGGCACACTGCTGTGTATCACTTGCCTAGCACACTGCTGTGTATCACTTGCCTGGCACACTGCTGTGTATCACTTGCCTGGCACACTGCTGTGTATCACTTGCCTAGCACACTGCTGTGTATCACTTGCCTGGCACACTGCTGTGTATCACTTGCCTAGCACACTGCTGTGTATCACTATATTCCAAGATTAAACTGAGGCATCACAGCATGACGTTCATGAATTAGCCACAGTCGAACGTTCCATCCAGCCATAAACCTTGCATCTAGGACGACGAAATTCTGGCAGACAAAGCAGTGAAAATGCTTTAAGAAAGCGATCCTTAACTTATGTCCGACGTATAACTCTGTCTGCTTCAATAATTTCATAGTAGGCTTCTACCAGCTTGGGTATTCTGCTGAAATACGGTATATTTCATACATGATTTTCCATCAATATATATAGCACTGTGCAACCGTTGTGCACATTCTCGTGCGGCCATATTTATGTATATATGTTTTGCTTTTTATATTTCTGTCCATTATATTTTGCATGTCTGCTCATCCCTTCCTATTTCTTTATCCATATGTGTGTGATTCTTCCGTGATCATTCTCTCTTTCCCTGCTCCCACTTCCCACTCCGTAACCCGCCTCCCAACTCACCTCCCCGCCTTTGCTTTATTTTTTCCTCTAACATTAACCAACGTGGTACCGGCGGAAACAAGCCATAATGATGGCCATCTCGTATGAGAGAAAAATACCGTAAAGGGAAAAACAATAAGGAAATTAGGTGTCCGAAGACCTGATAGTCACTGTTATAAAGACAACAGATACTGTCTTGTATCCGCCCAAGACCTGAAGACTCTCATCACCTGACACTCATGATATTAGAACCAGAACCCATTTGTCTTTCGCTCCACCACGATATTCAGTAGTTGCTTTACTGAGCTTTAAAACAATTAATGAGATTATACTAGCGGAGCTGGACGATTTATAATGTGTATTGCACTTGGAAGAGATTTTCAGATTTCCAATAAAACCTCAGGTGATTAACAGGGGCTGTATTGCACACGTTGCTAAGCCGTTATAACACTATCATCATATTTTGAAATGATAAAGTGAGTTCCAACCTTACTGAAGAACGCACTTATTCAGCCCAATATACAAGGATTTAAGATCTATTGACATGAATTTTTAAGGTGATGATTTGGATTATCTTTAACATCAGTAAAGTTATATTTTCTTACTTTCAGCAGACTTGGATGATAGCGCTATCCCTTGTAGTAAATTAACTACCAGTATACAAAGCAGGTTATGTACACTGTGGTAAGAAAGTCTCTATTTGGTAATCATCAAGTTATAATTAACATTAAACTGCTGTGTCATGATGC
The DNA here is from genome assembly GCF_036320965.1 of Panulirus ornatus. Lineage (NCBI taxonomy): Eukaryota > Metazoa > Arthropoda > Malacostraca > Decapoda > Palinuridae > Panulirus > Panulirus ornatus. The sequence goes on along the minus strand of NC_092243.1, from coordinate 947,414 downwards.
CACGCTGCCGTATTAGCAGCATCGAATTATATCTTACCACACAACTAAGTGAATTTTTTGCTAGAATTCACAGTAAACCTTTTATCGTAAAATTTACACGACTTCTTATGAAAGAAATCGTTGTGATCGTTTGGCAGAGAAGCCGTTAGCATTTTGGAGAGGATGTGAAGACTTGGGAATGTTGTGTAATATATGCAGAGGATGGACGAACTACAGAGTAAATGTAGTGCTGTGTAGTGGCATGGTACACTGCACCCGACACACTGGTGAATACTGAGTAGCAAATCTCAGTAACCTAACTTGCCCCTCGCCACACACCCGCCTTTGAAACTCATTTCCCTTCATCACATTTTTTCTTAAAACTTTTTGAAAGCAGTTGCCCCCTTTCATCTTTCTCCTTGAAGTTTGGTACCCCGGGAGTGTGTGAGTTTCCTCTCTTAACATCTCTAAATGGCATTTTCGTTCATTGCCTCTAGAATACACACACACACACACACACTCTCTCTCTCTCTCTCTCTCTCTCTCTCTCTCTCTCTCTCTCTCTCTCTCTCTCTCTCTCTCTCTCTCTCTCTCTCTCTCTCTCTCTCTCTCTTACTGAATCTAGAAGATGAAACTACAAAGTTTTAGTTGATAAGGTCCAAGAAGGAATGGTGCTCCGTTTTGAAGTCTTAATAAGAAATAAAAGTCATGATAATGTTATTAATATCAGGAAACATCACAAATAGTATGTTCTTTCTTCATGCAGAACGATATATGATATACAATAACAGGAATTTCTTCCTCATGATCTTAGAGAACAATACTTTCTATAACACTTTGAACAAAATCATGTTGTATCGTGTAAGAACAATGATGAACCCTAAATATTAAAATAATTTTTGAAGTATGTAAGTTCAGTGCCTGTCAACAAAGGTTCTCTGTGTCTTCCCAAGTTTATCCTTTTAGTTCTCATAACAATGTTATGTACAACCGAAGTGTTCTTAATAAATGTTGTTGTGGAGTAAGGTGGTGAAGAGCCTGGTGGAGGTGGTGGTTTGCTGAGGTCAAGCGGTTGAAGGGAGGTCAATCTATTGTTGTTAAGTGATTGATGGTGGTGCGGGTCTGTGATAGTGTAGTGGTTAACGGAGATGGTGGTGGTGAAGTGGCAGAAGGGGTTGGTTGCTTTGTGGTGGTGTGTAGTGGAGGTTGAAGGTGTTTGTGAACATGGCTGATATGGTCGACTATATAAGTTCATGTGAGGAGTGAATGACTGGATCTGGCTGTGATCTTTACTAATATTATTGTCATCTATTGCTGTGGATAGTCACGTATTCATGTCCTATTTATGCAATTCTATCACATCTCTGTGTCGACTGTAGACGAACACATAACGCTTTAGTGATAAATCTTTTTACACCTAAAATGTTTGCATGAGATTCATTCCAGTGAATAAATCGTTCTTTAATGTGGAGGAAAAACCAAGAGAAATGTAATCACGAAAATATCGAGACATTAACTGCTCCAGCTGAGGTCAAAGAGTTATTCACGTTCGAGGAAATCCTGTGTCCAATTAGAACTAAAAGAAAGAAGACTCTAGTGAAAGGGGGGAAAAATAGATCCGATCTTTTGTTGCAGTGAAGTCAAGCGGAGACGAAGAATTATCACACTGCTCCTTCCTCCTTCAATTTCTTCCTCTGGCTACAACCTTTGAATCTCGTATTTTCTCAGTCCGTTTGCCCAGCCAGATATTGCTCAGTGGTGCATGGTCTGCCACGTGTTCCGGGTGGCAGAGTGTGGAAAATCCTTATGCTGATCTGGTCATGTCTCTTTTTGCAACGGCATTTAAGGATTAGAGTATGAGAGGTTAACTTTCATGGTGTGTATGATAAAGGTGTAGATCAGCGTAGCAGGTCAAGTTTCAAGGTGTGACAAGCAAAGGATCAAGGCGTGAGATACCACAAGGTAGGGATGGATGATGTAGCTAGTGTCAGAGTGCGGAAGTCAGGATTCTTGATACTGGAAATCAAAAATCAACCTAAGAATCTGAGGCATTTAGGGCTAAGGTTCAGGGCGTGAGAAGTGAAGAGTCAAGGTAATAAAGGTCAGAGTCAGGGAGGGAAGTTGTCAAGGTTTGCGAAATCGGTGGGTGTGTGTTGGCGCACCATCATGGGACATGACGTGGCAGATTAAATATCAGGGTGAATTAGGCCAAGACTTAGGCTATAGTTAGAGTCATTCTTGATCCTTCTTATCTGGAGGTAGAGATATAAAGCGCTCCCTGTCTTGGCTTGTAAGTTAAAATCAAGATTATTTTCAAACTGGATATGTTAAACTATCTCGCATCTTTGAGCAACACACTGTCATAATACCGCTACATCGTCTCTTGCTGACAGTGATTATCCTGAGTTGATAATAACATGTGACATTACATAACGACGCTGATAATCCTTTCCAAAGACCAGAGGACCTGGAGGGGAAATTACGGGTATGTGATTCAGCTGGAACGTAAAACATGGAGAGATTTCAATTCTGTTAACACTAGAAGACCTGAACAGTTGCTGAAAGGACTTCAGCCAATATAGAGGCAGTTATCCTCATACTTGATTCTTTTTGTGATGTTTAGTAGTTGTTGTGATTAAGTCATTAGGTAATGTAAGATCACGTGGTACACGGTAATGGATGTGAGGATGAGCCATGTCTTAGTGTGGGGTACGAAGTATATAATGACCAAACTGTTGATTGGTGGTTGGTGTCTGTGGGTGGACTACAGGACTGCTACCGGATCCTGGTCAGAGAGTTTTTCGAGAATCAGTTAAAACTGGATTATTTTTTCCCCCTCGATCCCACTCTCATTCACATGATTGGCTATATTTTCTTAAAGAATTTTTTTTTTTGTTCGTAAGTTGGGATGAGATTTTTCCGAAATCATCATAAGCATTTATTTTTGTCTGATAAAACATAAACTTTCCTCAAGTTGCTCGTATTACCCCACGGGTTTAGGTTATTGACCCTCCTGACTGAGGAAGTCGGGTCTTTTATGAAGAAATTTTAAGATTCTGAAAATAGTTACTTTTATTTGAGAGGCACAATGTAACGTCAGACATGTGACCCTTAACCACGGGATGAACAACACATTGACATATAGAGCACAATATATGAAAAACTTCATAAGGTATATTTTTCGCTTTGAAATAGAAAATCTTGATGTCTGAACATTTTGAATAAAGGTATGAAATTTCGTAATTGACGCACGTACTGCAAAGAATACATAATGAAATTACACAGAAGTTAAACTGTGGAAAACACTGCGACATAAATGATAAACTTCTGCAGGAGCAGCAAAAGGAAGTAATGAAATTAACCGAATTTGACCCAACTTCTTCGGGAAGAGGAGGGAGTCATGCAAACTCAGTTAGAGCAATAGTGGCAGCCAGTATGTGTGTGTGAAGTTATGTTTGTGTGTACGTGTATCTGATATTGCACGTGTACATGTGCGCGTGGGTGTGTGTCTCTCCGCTTATAAGTGATTTAGTCTGGCAGAAGGTGACAGTGATGATCCACGTCATATGTTGTCAGTATCTGCTGTCCCTTCAAAGAATGAACATCATTTGTGAGAAGGATGGGATGAAGAGGTCTGCACTGTGATGACTGCAGTCATGCTGGTGTTAAGGTGCGAAGATAATTTTGTCAATAAAGAACGGAAATGTTGGAAGCTTTATGTGTGATGCGTGGCTTCCGTACCTCACTGTCGTGTTCTTGACTTTCATTGTTCGAATATTTCGAACATCAGAGGAAGAAAGCCAGTAATTTGTTCTCAGATTTCTCTTGCCGCTCATTAATTAGTCTCCTGGAACTCTCTGAAAACAATGTCAGAGCTGAAGAAAAACGAAATCCTCTCTCTCTCTGGTATCATTTTCAGCGTTTCCGTGGTTTGTTTCTTTCTCAGCAGCTGGCCTTTGTTGGCACAGCCAGCCAGAGATATTGCCTAGGGATCTTTCTAATGTTTGTATTTCTTTTCGAAGATTCAAGCTAATTAGTGAGCCATTTGTCAGTTATACGATGCACCGTTGTTTTAGTCTGTTTTTATTTTAGAAATGTCAAAATGTCAATCCTAACGTCAATATTATCGTCAATACTTACATCAATACTAACGTCGATACTAACGTCAATACTAACATCAATACTTACGTCAATACTAACGTCAATACTAACGTCAATACTAACATACGTCAATACTAACATCAATACTAACATCAATACTAATGAGGAAAATGAGTGTAAGTTGTATCCAAAGTTCGAGCGTTCAGGAGACTTCCTCCAGCCTGACAAATCTAGGAAATAGGAAGATCGCGCCTTCTCTCTTTCCATCCAGAAGTTGGTTGCTTTCCTAGATAAGAACAACCTGTAGGAGATTTAACCTAAGTCAGTATGTTTTCATATATAGTCTCAGAGAGGTGTATCTATCATCTTAGCAAGAGAACATAAAAAACATTAAAAAAAGATTATGTGAGTTGAGAAATTATCGATGCTGTGGTAATTATTTGATACAGTCATCACCAATTGAAATCATATATTTTTCTTTCGTTTCCATTACTTTGGAGGCTACAATCACGGACAAGAGCCCACATCAAGGCAAGGCCATATTTGAAATATGTGGCTAATTATGAAAGGGAAGAAGAAGAGGCAAGGGAAAGTATTTACGAATTTTTGAAAAAAGGGAAAAACACAGACTTTCTAATGCGCCAGGTCATAGTTGTTTGGAAAGACATGAGAAAGCAGAGATGGGAAGGGGAAGTAGGGGAGTAGGGGAAGAAGCAGTTATCAAAGCCGCCCATCCTTGAGTTGCTAACGGCCTTGATGTGGAAAGGGAGCTGTGGTTCCGGTGCATTATACATGTCAGCGAGAGACTGAGTGTGAACGAATGCGGCCTTTGTTGTCTTTTTCTAGCGCTACCTCGCTAACGTGGGAGACAGCGACAACATGAGAATAAGTAGGGTTGAATGGAGCAAGTTGCCTCCTCATCTCACAGATGTAGATTAATGAAAGGTAAGATTATATTACTCTGATGTGATTTTATCAGATTTCTATTTTCAACCATGAATAATGCTGCCCATGTGTAATGACACTCGATTTCTATCAGTGTTAAACAGCTGTGAGCAATAAAGATAGGATAGTGTCACATTGCTTAGTTGAAATATAACGTTATGTCGTTTAATTCCAGAAGAAATAGTTCTGTTTTTTCTTGGGGTAGCAGCTGTTCGGTGATCTGTAAAAACAGGATGTTCCATGTTGCAATTCTTTTATTTCAGAATAACATTTTCCTGATTTCAATGAATTTGCACATAAGAGATTTTGTTTTTTCGTACCTTTGATGCACTTAACGAAGTTTTAGCACTTTCATTAAAATGGATTTTGGAGCAAAGCTTTTTTACTAGCTGATGAGGGATCAACTTTAAAAGTATCCATCTCTCCAAAGCTTTTCATCTCGTTACCAAATAGTTGATGTGGAGAGATTACGTTCAGTGATATCGTTACTTTTTTCTTCTTTAATCATATATATGTATAAATATATATATATATATATATATATATATATATATATATATATATATATATATATATATATATATATATATATATATATATGAACGTAGTTCTTGAAATCCTTTCAAACATATTTCTTTCTTGCTCGTTGCTATATCCTTTGTAGCCATAAGCGGTGGAGAACATAGTCGGTGTGGGCAAGAGACACGGAACGAGCTACAACTATTAGATTTAAGTACACATAAACATCTGCTGTATTCGTGGCCAAGTGCTGGCGATGGGAGAGCATCCTGGCTAGGGCCATAGCAATTAAAGTCCTGCAAAGAACTCTAAGAGTGCGTTGCTGAAAATTGTGTGAAATTTCCTTGTGAGTTCAGAGTTGGCTTCGGACATCTGGCTGTAGTAGCAAAGAAAAGAGAATTTTTTTCTCAGGATTACGTGTAGTTGAAAGCTATCTTTGAAGATCGAAGAGAAAATGACAGTTTACTGCACTTGTATTCATTTGTGGCAATGAAGACATTATATAACTATAGTGAAATGTTTTTCCATCTGCTCTCTGATTTAGAAGTTGTCATGTAAGAAATGTATGATAAGTTTTTGTTGACATAAAGTCAATGCATATCAGAGGAGTGTGTATGTGTGTGTGTGTGTGTGTGTGTGTGTGTGTGTGTGTGTGTGTGTGTGTGTGTGTGTGTGTGTGTGTGTTGTGTGTGTGTGTATGTGTGTGTGTGTGTGTGTGTGTGTGTGTGTGTGTGTGTGTGTGTGTGTGTGTGTGTGTGTGTGTGTGTGTGTGTGTGTGTGTGTGTGTGTGTGTTGTGTGTGTATGTATGTGTGTGTGTGTGTGTGTGTGTGTGTGTGTGTGTGTGTGTGTGTGTGTGTGTGTATGTGTGTGTGTGTGTGTGTGTGTGTGTGTGTGTGTGTGTGTGTGTTGTGTGTGTGTGTGTGTGTGTGTGTGTGTGTGTGTGTGTGTGTGTGTGTGTTATCTGGTTATAAGTTTCTTAGTTAACAAAAAAAGATGCAATTTAGAATCATCTTGCAAAAGACAAATCTTGGGAAGTATTCATAATCATTTGACAGTTATCACACACCAGCTTGGAGAAGAAATGACATCACGTTGGCCTCAGAACACAGGTCATTTTCGTTAACACTCAAAGGACAGTTTGTATTGAATGAAGACACTAGTAAAGAACATGGTCGAGGAAACAGCTCCCTATGTACAGCGTTCTAAGAAGAGGAAGAGGATGAGATCAAGATGAGCTGAGACCACGACATTAATAGATGCAGAGGAAGATAACCAGAAACACAGAATGATGAAAAGAGTTTAGAGTACAGAGGCAAGGTACGGCTATATCGCTATATCTCAAGCATAACAACAGATGTAATTGTTGTACCGACTTGCTTGTGGGAAAGACTTCGTAAAAGCATCTTATAGTGATGCACGTAAAGGTACAATGGCACAATAACCTGTACGTGGTCCACCCCTTGATGCAAGTAAGTACCTACAGGAAGAGTAAGGCCAGACACTGTGATACCGGACTGTCTCTAAACATGCTCACTCATGGCTACAGAAGTAGTCTGCCATGATGATGGAAGGAACCTTTGTACGTGGACGACCGTGGTGATGAAAAGCGACTTTGTGAGTGGCATGAAGGCAGCAGGAGAGTGTGGGCGTCTCAGTGTGTGTGTGTGTGTGTGTGTGTGTGACGCAGGGACTGTACAGGTGGAGGCCGCCATGATTGGTGGCAGGATGTGATGTAACAGGAAGTGACCCTTTAGCAGGTGGCGCCACGTTAGGCCAGACTCTGCAGGGAAACGACCACAAATGATGTGTTTGTTTTCCGGGTGACATTTGCATCGTCATGGTGGCGAAAGGTTAGCGGATTCACCGGGAGTAAACAGTGCGCTCGTTTCCTCGCGAGTCTGCTGGATGTAGCGTTATTTGCTCTGATGTTCTTCTTCTCGTGCTTTCTTTTTTGTGGTAATTTTGCGTTTTTCTTATTGTTATTGTTTTAGTTGCTCTTTTTGTTGGTGGTGATGGTGGCGGTTGTGATGGTATTGTTGGTGGTGATGGTGGCGGTTGTGATGGTATTGTTGGTGGTGATGGTGGCGGTTGTGATGGTATTGTTGGTGGTGATGGTGGCGGTTGTGATGGTATTGTTGCTCTGGTTGTAGTGATGTTGATGATGCTGTTGCTCTGGCCGTTGTTAGTGATGTTGTTACTATTGTTGATTTTTTTGACTGGTGAGTCTACTTCCATTTTACTACTTCAGACTGCTTGCTTGCACGTCTTCTCGTTAGCTTTATTCATCATCTTTCACTGTATATTTCTACTCGTTATTATGTTTATTTCGTTATCTATTATGATTCCATAAAAGATACTGCAACTCACTCCTGAACAATCAGGAGGTCAAGAGGTCAGTAGAGGAGGAGTATACAGTGAAGTGGCTCGATGTTGTGTACGGGTAGGAGACGGGGTAGGTGGTGGGGGTCACAGGGACATATAAAGAGGTCAAGATAAACCACGTTTAGTCTGTTAGGCTGGCTCTAGATAGCAGGTTCTGGTTTCAGTACATTATATATGGACGAGGAAATGTTCAAAAACCTAGTCACAACTTACATTAGGCCAAGATTAGGATATGATTTTAAAGTTTAATTACTCCGCTTAAAGAAATAGAAATGAACTATCATCTAAGTTTCAGAGAAGTGTAACGAATCCTGGAAGTAGACATGTTGAAGTACAGGAAGAGACTGGAGGCCTTGAATCTGCTCATGTACACAATGAACATTTCAATCAGTAGTTTACCGTCCCTCGATGAGAAAGTTCTCATACCACTCATTATTTGGCTTGATGATGCTGTATTCTCAACAGGTTCTGGAAATTCTAGGATCTTCATTATCATGACATTCTATTTTTTACATCTGTAACAGTTCTTATATTTTTCTATCTTGAGCCTTTGTACGGTGTGACCGATATATTCTTACTTGTTCCCTCGCTCCACAGTTTCATACCTCTGTGACTTTGTCAAATGTTTGCAAAATAAGCAAAATAAAGAGAAATAGCTTTCATTTTCACTGTCTGCGTTAATGTTTCATACATATTACTGTAATGAGAGAGAGAGAGAGAGAGAGAGAGAGAGAGAGAGAGAGAGAGAGAGAGAGAGAGAGAGAGAGAGAGAGAGAGAGAGAGAGAAATCTATTTATTTGTCACCACACTATTTCTCCTTTAAAGACATCGAAGAAAAGTTCAGCTCACACACTATGAGCAAAATCATAAAACTTTTAATTCCCAGTTAAAGTAATAGCCCTTGTTCTAGTTACTTGGTGGGGAGATGCCACCTACGCCTCTTGAATACAAACAGTTTAGCAAGTTCGAAAGTTTCGGGAACTACTGCATGTGTATTTTCATTATGTGTTTAACAAATTTCCATTTATTGTTTCATTTGCACTGCCTTCGTGTTCCAGAGTTTGAATACCCAGATTATTTCATGTTTTCAAGATTTTTTTAAGATTCTTTCACAAGACGACCAGACGTGCTTATCTGTGACGTATAACTGTAATGTAGTCCGGTATCAATGTCTACATTCCATTTCCTAGCATGATATATATATATATATATATATATATATATATATATATATATATATATATTCATTTATATCTATTATACTTTGTAGCTGTCTCCCGCGTTAGCGAGGTAGCGCAAGGAAACAGACGAAAGAATGGCCCAACCCACTCACATACACATGTATATACATACACGTCCACACACGCATATATACATACCTATACATCTCAACGTATACCTAAATATACATACACAGACATACACATATATACACATGTACATAATTAATACTTGCTGCCTTTATTCATTTCCGTCGCCACCCCGCCACACATGAAATGACAACCCCCTCCCCCCGCACGCGCGCCTGCCGTATTTTTCTTTCTACGTACCTCAAAATTATGAGATTCAGTAAAGCAGGCTTGTGTTCATCACTTTGTCTAGTCTATGTCTAAATGTTATATTGGTTTCTGCTTGAAATTCCTATACTTTCGAAGATGGATATCTAACTGATGAATTACAATTCCCGAACGTTCTCTCGAATACATACAAACTGCACGTGCGAGCGCGGATAAGAATGTGGCAACTGGCAATACAGAATTCAAGGTGATTTGCTGGTTAATTGCCAGGAATATTGGTTGGTGGCGCCCCAACACCAGAACCACTGACGGGAACACAAGGGTTAATTAGTAAACACAACGCAGATGGCGACAGACAGATGGTATTCATTTGTTCCAAGCTCCCAGCAATCAGCGGGAACAACTGAACCGTTATCACCTAAAGCAGCTGTACATACAGAGAACTGCTTACTGGACACACACACACACACACACACACACACACACACACACACACAAGCGAAAAGGAAACTGGAATCCTTCATGGATATATGCGTAGCTCGAACGGAAGAGCAGCAGACGGTGTTGAAGGCTACGCCAGTGTGTACTGGTGGAGCGGCAGCAGACGGTGTTGAATGTGAGGGCAGGACAGTATACTGTACTGCTCATACAACGTCACCACTGTCTGCTGCTGCAGAGCTAAATCAGTAAATGGCCCTTGTACCTAGTACACCACCCAGTGTTTCATACAGCATCAAGTGCATCATCATCCTAATGAAAACAACAGCTGCCCGTCGCTTGTAAACATGAATCATGACGGATAAACAAATGTCATCTACTGTCAGACAGCGTTTGACGGACGGCGATAAAACCTGACATGACCTAACGAAAGTTAGGAAAAGAACTGGCGACATTTCTCGCAGTGTAAGAATTCCTCTGACAATGATCACAATAGTTGTAGGTTTAAGATATGTTTTAACAAATGATGTCATAAGTAACTCCTCACAAAACGCACGCGTATTTAGGTGTAGGTTTAGTAGGTATCAAAATATAACGAAATAGAAAAACAAATCAGAGTAGGAATCAACAACAACAGGATGTCTGCTTTCTCACTTTAGCTGTTCCCAGGAGGTACAGTGAATAGTTAGTGTGAGAAGAGAGAGAGAGAGAGAGAGAGAGAGAGAGAGAGAGAGAGAGAGAGAGAGAGAGAGAGAGAGAGAGAGAGAGAGAGAGAGAGAGAGAGAGAGAGAGAGAGATTATATGAATATATGGAGCAACAGAGGAATAAAGAAAGAGTCCTATAGGTAACTAAAAACAGTAAATAGATACAAAAGTAGAAAAAGTTGTGACAAGAAAAAGAAGCAAAGGTGTGGCAAGGGAGAGTGAAAAGATCCTTTTCATTTTGAGAAAGAATTGATAAGAACTTGTAAGAATACCTGTTCCTGAGATGAAACTTTCATGAGAAAATGAAGCTAGAATAAAAAGTGTCAGCGGCTGGATGGATTCAGGGAGTTTGCTGCTGTCAAATAAAAGTATAAGGAGTGACTGCAAGAGATAAGAGAATTATTTCCCTCGCTCCAAAAGATAAGTTTTATGGGAGCAGATTTCTGGCAAGGATGTAGAGGATTATACGTGATCCATTTAGAGAATAAAGAAGGAGGATTCTCGCATGACATGGCTCAGGAGACCTAATTTTTGCTGAGTATGTGAGTCGAAAGAAAGTGCTGAAAGAAGACCAGGGGATGTGGGCCGCTTTTAGTAATGTGAAAAAAGAACATGTCGGTGAATATGGCAGGACTCAGGAGAGCTTTGAGGTTCCATGGAGCGAGGAGAAAAGGACGACATTTTCATAAAGAGTTGATAATGAGTCAGAGTTTGTGGGGGACTGAGTTAATGGTTCACTGTTAAATCATGGGATAATATAGAAAATTATTATTCTGTAAAGAATTGTGAGGGATCTTGCAGAAAGGAAAGTTAATGGATGTAGAGTAGATATGGAATATATGCTCAAAACTGATGGAAGTACTGGATGCTCAAAGTGCTGGCATGTATTGATGATGGGGCGCTGGTACAAAGTTTACAGACAAGGACGTTCGGAAGGGCGTGGAAGACTAAAGAAACTGTTAGGAGAGGTGTTCAGAGACGGACGGTCAGTTTCACCCACAGGTACATATAGAGAGGATGAAAGCTTGTGAGATTTATATAAGATTTTCATAAGCTATGATGGGATTAACACTGAGATACCAGACACTGTTGGCGAGGGAGTTAACGGCTGCAGTCATAGAGATTTTTGGAAGTGGGGAAAAATATCTAACGATTCAGTGAGCTGGAGATCACAACATATATTTAAAGCTATGTTTGTGTTATCCTTACATGCAGGTAATCGAGGCCTTTTGTAATTAGGAGGTCAATCGTAGCAAGTAACTATGGATTATCTAGGAGTCTATCAACGCAGATGTTTCAAAGGAATGATAATGAAGAGAACGGTTCATTGTGTCAGTATAGGCATGCTTTAGTAATACCTAATAATTCGCAGAATCTCTTAAGGAAATGTATATTATCTGAGCAAAATTTTGTTGGTCGTCTGATTAGAAAAATGGTAACTGGCAGACAGATATCAAAAACACTTCACTTTCTCCAGTTTTTCTACATTCAAACTTACCTCCCAATTTACCTGTCCCTCAACCCTACTGAACCTAATAATCTTGTTCTTATTCACATTTACTCTCAGTTTTATTCTTTCAGACACTTAACCAAACTCAGTCACAAACTTCTGCAGTTTCTTACCTGAATCAGCCACCAGCGCTGTATCATCAGCGAATAATAACTGACTCACTTCCCAAGCCATCTCATCCACAACAGACTGCATACTTGCCCCTCTTTCCAAAACTCTTGCATTCACCTCTCTAACAACCCCATCCATAAACAAATTAAGCAACCATGGAGACACCACGCATCCCTGTCGCAAACCGAAATTCACTGAGAACTAATCACTTTCCTCTCTTCCTACTCGTACACATGCCTTACATCCTCGATAAAAACTTTTCACTGCTTTTAGCAACTTGCCTCCCACACCATATATTCGTAATACCTTCCACAGAGCATCTCTATCAACTCTGTCATATGCTTTCTCCAGATCCATAAATGGTATATACAAATCCATTTGCTTTTCTAAGTATTTCTCACATACATTCTTCATAGCAAAAACCTGATCCACACATCCTCAACCACTTCTGAAACCACACTGCTCTTCCCCAATCTGATGCTCTGTACATGCTTTCACCCTTTCAATTAATACCCTCACATAAAATTTTCCAGGAATACTAAACAGACTTATACCTCTGTAATTTGAGCACTCACCCTTATCCACTCTGCCTTTGAACAATGGCACTATGCACGCATTCCGCCAATCCTCAGGCACCTCACCATGAGTTATACATACATTTGATATCCTTACCAACCAGTCAACAACACAAACACCCTCTTTTTTAATAAATTCCACTGCAATACCATCCAAAAGCCGCTGTCATGCCGGCTTTCATCTTCTATATATACATACATATATATATATATATATATATATATATATATATATATATATATATATATATATATATATATATATATATATATATATATATATATATATATATATATATATATATATTATCCCTGGGGATAGGGGAGAAAGAATACTTCCCACGTATTCCCTGCGTGTCGTAGAAGGCGACTAAAAGGGGAGGGAGCGGGGGGCTGGAAATCCTCCCCTCTTGTTTTTTCTTTATTTAATTTTCCAAAAGAAGGAACAGAGAATTGGGCCAGGTGAGGGTATTCCCTCAAAGGCCCAGTCCTCTGTTCTTAACGCTACCTCGCTAATGCGGGAAATGGCGAATAGTTTGAAAGAAAGAAAAAGATATATATATATATATATATATATATATATATATATATATATATATATATATATATATATATATATATCTTTTTTTTTTTTTTTCTTTTTTTTTTGCCGCTGTCTCCCGCGTTTGCGAGGTAGCGCAAGGAAACAGACGAAAGAAATGGCCCAACCCACCCCCATACACATGTATATACATACGTCCACACACGCAAATATACATACCTACACAGCTTTCCATGGTTTACCCCAGACGCTTCACATGCCTTGATTCAATCCACTGACAGCACGTCAACCCCGGTATACCACATCGCTCCAATTCACTCTATTCCTTGCCCTCCTTTCACCCTCCTGCATGTTCAGGCCCCGATCACACAAAATCTCTTTCACTCCATCTTTCCACCTCCAATTTGGTATCCCTCTTCTCCTCGTTCCCTCCACCTCCGACACATATATCCTCTTGGTCAATCTTTCCTCACTCATTCTCTCCATGTGACCAAACAATTTCAAAACACCCTCTTCTGCTCTCTCAACCACGCTCTTTTTATTTCCACACATCTCTCTTACCCTTACGTTACTTACTCGATCAAACCACCTCACACCACACATTGTCCTCAGACATCTCATTTCCAGCACATCCATCCTCCTGCGCACAACTCTATCCATAGTCCACACCTCGCAACCATACAACATTCTTGGAACCACTATTCCTTCAAACATACCCATTTTTGCTTTCCGAGATAATGTTCTCGACTTCCACACATTCTTCAAGGCTCCCAGAATTTTCGCCCCCTCCCCCACCCTATGATCCACTTCCGCTTCCATGTTTCCATCCGCTGCCAGATCCACTCCCAGATATCTAAAACACTTCACTTCCTCCAGTTTTTCTCCATTCAAACTCACCTCCCAATTGACTTGACCCTCAACCCTACTGTACCTAATAACCTTGCTCTTATTCACATTTACTCTTAACTTTCTTCTTTCACACACTTTACCAAATTCAGTCACCAGCTTCTGCAGTTTCTCACATGAATCAGCCACCAGCGCTGTATCATCAGCGAACAACAACTGACTCACTTCCCAAGCTCTCTCATCCCCAACAGACTTCATGCTTGCCCCTCTTTCCAAAACTCTTGCATTCACCTCCCTAACAACCCCATCCATAAACAAATTAAACAACCATGGAGACATCACACACCCCTGCCGCAAACCTACATTCACTGAGAACCAATCACTTTCCTCTCTTCCTACACGTACACATGCCTTACATCCTCGATAAAAACTTTTCACTGCTTCTAACAACTTGCCTCCCACACCATATATTCTTAATACCTTCCACAGAGCATCTCTATCAACTCTATCATATGCCTTCTCCAGATCCATAAATGCTACATACAAATCCATATATATATATATATATATATATATATATATATATATATATATATATATATATATATATATATATATATATATATATATATATATATATATATATATATATATATATATATATATATATATATATATTATATATATATATATATATATATATATGTATATGTATATATATATATATATATATATATATATATATATATATATATATATATATATATATATATATATATATATATATATATATATATATATATATATATATATATATGGGCAAATGTATTCAGCGAGAACGTACAAATGCAATTTCACTCAACCATCATAAATGAAAGGAGGATGTTTGATAATTGAATGGTTAATAGCAGCGCTAACAACATCTCTTGTTTAAAATATTCATTTTGTCACGTAGAGAGAACGGAGGCCACGCCACGTTCATACACCTGATCTTTCAAAACACGATATTTGACTTGCAAATAAAAATTAGATGAAATTCATCTTCTGGAACGTCAGTTTCCACTTAGTTGCTGCTGATTAATGAAGAAAATGCAAATTGGCAGCTCACCGGGGATTGGTGAGGACAGGAGAGTGGTGAAACGATGCAGGAGAAAATAGTGGTGATCCTTGACACCAGAGGGTTTACCTACCACACGCTCCTCCCTGTTAGGAGAAAGGGGTGGTGAGGCAAGGCAGGCCAGTATACTGGTGATTCGTGGCACCAGAGACGTCGCAGATGATGATCCAGTATTGAAAAGACTAATATACCTCTCCTTGCTCGGTCTGGGGAGAATATGGACCATCTTGTACAATGTTAAGATGACACTGGGTAGCTGTTCCTTGCCCAGCTACTGGCATTGGTTGAAGGCCCTAGTTCACCTTTGAGCTACAAGTTTGTCTATTGACCATATTTTTAAATTCATGCTAAATAGTGTAAGTGATACGTATAATTTGTTGCTCTTGGCAGTGTACGTCAGGTGCACGCCTCTGGGTCGGTCACTGAAACAAACTCAGAGGCAGCGAAAGTCATGCCTCCTCCTCAGGTCAACCAAACTTACATGATGGGTTGCAGAGCGTCGTGTGTGTCGCTCGCTTGACTCTGACTAAAAATGGGAAGAAAGACACAGCTGATGTGCTATAGCTTGCAGTGGTGAGGGAAAGAGTTGGAGAGAGTTAGAGAAAGGAGGGAAAGAGAGATTCAACCAGAAAAAAGACAGATAGAGAGAGAGAGAGAGAGAGAGAGAGAGAGAGAGAGAGAGAGAGAGAGAGAGAGAGAGAGAGAGAGAGAGAGAGAGAGAGAGAGAGAGAGAGAGAGAGAGAGAGATGAATTAGAGAATAAGATAGTGGGAGAGGTTGTGAAGGCAGCAAGAGGCGATGCAATAATGAGAAATGACTGTTGTTTATCATCGTCCGGCTGAACGCATCAAGTGAGTCGTCCGGGAGACCAGGCCCTCAGGGGCAGGTTAACAGGTCGTTAACTTTGGCATGACCTTCACCAAGGAGATCATTCACATCAGTGTGCGTGGTTCCCCTCACTTGTTAATCATCAAAGATCCGCCACCCCAAAAAAATTTCTCCTCCCTAAAACTTGTAATCTGGAAGTGTTCTCAGATTCCTGTTTATAAGCATCGTTACGTTGGAGAGACCCAGAGAAGACAACATATCCTCGTCACACGGTCGCCAGGTACTGTCTGCCTGGTATGTGTAGAGAGGAGGGGCAGGGGAGGAGGAGGAGGAGGCTGGAGAGCCTGATCTGGAGGTCATTTGTTCTTTGTTGTAAATAAGCGAATTACAGAATCATTCTATGGCTCCTTTCTTGATTTCAATAAGCAAGCAAAAGAGAACTGTCACCTTCTCTTATCTAGCAAAACTAGCATTTGATACAGACAGACACACAGACAGACAGATACCCACACACACACACACACACACACGGCTTGACAGCAAAAAACCTTCGGTTTACAGGGCAAATGTTTCTTTATAAATCTTTTTTATGCATCACTTTTATAACTAACTTGATACAATATTCACATATATTTTCTGCATGCATGATTCAAAGTAGGTCATAGATATCAAAGGGAGGAATGAATTCTTGCCTGATATGTGATCTCGCTCGGGTCTGGAGAAAGAAAAACATCAATTCATATGATGAGCGTGACAATGGAAATGTGCTGAGCGCACGAGAATAATTTCCTGTGTATTTGCCGAAGTCCTTCCTACTCTCACGTAGGTCTTCCACCAGTAATAGAGGACTTGGTGAGGTCTCTCCCTATTTAATTTTTTCAGCTGAGCTAAACGAGTTTCAACTTCATGAGGTCATCTGCAGCCTCCAGGGAAATTACGAACACCAGCGGGCGAAACAGCACTGCAGAAGCAGTGAGATAATTTGGAACTGTCTGGTGTCTTAGGCAAGACGCCTCTGGTATTCACTCGGCAGCATTTCCAGGGAACATGGAGAGATCCGTTCGTCCACACACCAGAAGCCTCTGCAGGAGGTGAAGACACATCATAACTGTTAACACAGACCCAGCATACATGACACAGACACACCATTAACAGGGCTTCTCACACGTACCCCGGCTGCTGGCATCGACAGTGCAAACACATTTTACACAATTTCACTGATTGCTAAATGAGGTAGTCTGTAGCTTCCATGAATCTGAAACTAACTTGTTTTCAGATACGTTAGGAAGGTTTCGTCCTTTATCAAAATATACGGCATTCATTGATGGATGATTTCTCGATCTAGTTTGCTTTTTAAGATTAGATATATAAGATCACTTATAGTAATGAATACAAAGTGTGAGCAAACGTGTTATTTCAGATAAGGCAAAACATTTTACCTTCAGAAGGATTTTCAAATACAATGATATACAAATATTTGAAAGCAAAACCAATGATGTGTTTCAGAACAGACTTGACAAACACTTCTCTCTAAGCCAGTGACATTATTCACACTTCCTTAGTTACAAATGATACTGAACGGTAAATCTTGGTTCATTGGTTTGCAGTCCTCTTCTAACCACAATATCCTGTTTCTAACTTCTTCCAGTCTCACAGGCGACCTTAAGAGGACAAAGTGTTCTTTTTGCTGTTGAATTTTGTTGACAATATACTGCTACCAGCGACACTCTCCAGGCTTAAAACGAGATAAGTGCTGTTACCTGACCGTCTCGACTGCTTCCTACAATGAGGGGTGAAGAAATTATGAATGTTGGTGACTGGTCGTGATGGTAGTCGATTTAGCAATAACTAAAGTGATATGTCACTAATTCATGTTCGTCTGCAGTTGAGGATGTCGATGATTACACCTTTAGCTCGACCCCCAGCAGTCCTGTTCATTGTCGTTGACGTCATTCACAGGACATGTTGCATTCAGTGACAAATTCCGATGTCTTCCTCCTCTTGGGAATGTGTCACTCACGAAATTAAGATGTATCGAGTCTCAGCCACCCACTACGCTTCTTCTTTGTTTAGGAGACATACGGAGACACTGTCTCATTTTCTCCTTTCAACTTAAGTCTATATCTCACATCACAGCCACAGATGGTTATAATACATTGGAATTGGGACGGTCGTTAATATATAAGATTCCCGGGAATTATGGTAACGTGATAACTCCACCACGGCATCCGGAAATACGAATTGAGTAATAAAGTATTCCGTCCCTAGGGCCATCTTGGCACACGTGTGTTTATAGAGATAACAATAAACAGCGCCAGGTAAATCCTCTCGTTTCTCAGCTGCCGCCTGTGTCCTGAGCCACAGTGTACCACGGGTGAGGCTCAGGACCCTCCTCAAGATACTTGTTTATTACCTATTTGCTGTGGCAGTCATCCTCCAGACATCTCTGCCATCCTACCACCATCGGTACAGAAATATAGGTATCAATAGGAATCATTTGCTATCATTCTGAATCATAGATGTTTATCATTCTTCAGTAGTACTGATGAGACCAGTTCATGATGCAAAACGTCTTTTTCATAATGTTATCAAGCAAGAGATCTATGAATTATTGTGCATCGGGAGGCAGGACTAACAAGCCGCTGGGTTTTAATGAATTGTTTAGATGTTGTCAGACATCAAAATGTTTTAAATCTCTTGTTTTTTGGCATTTCATTTTTCTTTGTAACAGTTTCCATTTTGCGCAACAAATATTTTGCATGGCATTTGTTGGTAACCCTTCTGACACGACAATAGATTCCACACCCACAAGCAATACCACGTTGACTGGTCAAACATAGTAAGTTTTCGTTAGCGAGGAGGAGCTGATGCTTTGTATCTGAGTGACCTGGTCGATGGCAATCGTGGCGGAACAACAGGGGTTCTCTCGAAAACCCTCTCTGCAAGATGATGGATTCTGATGCCCATCTGTTTATCTCTTCACACAACCAGAAATGTCTATTTCAGTCCTAATCTTCTCTCTTCAATTATTTTTTCTGAGAAATAATTATAATAATGATAACAATAATGATGATAATTCTATCTGTATACTGCAGATGTACTGGCCACATCCAAATAAATGTCAGTTCCCCTGGCATTTAAAACTTTCTTGGTTCTACTCCGGTATCTATAGTACAGTTATCATCTGTCACAACTTCATGTTGAACAAGAATAAGACAAAGTCAACCTGGATCATCCGAGTCACACCAGCTCTAACCATGTACTCTTGACCTCGTCAGTCGACATTTCTGACACCAGCTCTGTTCCCCAGACGTTTCATTCACTCTTAGTTCTCACCTGAGGCGTTTACTCAAATAATACTGTATATATCCATTACATCCTCTCTGTTTTGTTTTCTATTTCTGAATGAAGAAATGTGTTTATATTTGTTCTCCACAACTTTAAATACTCCTAGTTTATCACTTTCCTGTTTTTCTATTTGTCTCTGTGTCCTCTACAGTTCCTGCACTTATCAATCTCTATAATTCCTTCCTTCACGCTTTACCTTTACCTTCTGACAGTATGTAAACGTTTTATTCTATATTCATTTAAGTTTTTCCTTCACTCCAGTTGTTGCTTCACTACTTGATGTATGATTTCATACCTCCAATACAACCAGCTTATTTCTTATTTTCATTTTGTATAATTATTCCACAACCGTAGTTTGTCTCAATCTTTGTTTGATATTCAGAATACTTTTTAGATTTCTCTTGTATCTTATTCTGACACCAGGTGACGTCCAATTCTGCTCGCATTCTAACTCTCACATCAAAGCATTCCTTTATGCTAATTAATCAATGTTCCCAGCTTTAATCTCATATCTTGGTTCATCTTACTGTTCCTCACCGCATTTATGTATCATTTTGAATCTGATCTCAACACATATGTTCTTGTGAGTTTTTGTTTGTATCTCGCTGATTTCGTCGACTATTCAAATATTCCAAAGTGTTATTGTTTTCTGTTTTGTGTATTCCTCACATATCCTGAATTATTTTCATTCCATTTCCCTCCTAAATATTTCCTGTCTACAGTTTTATTCTTGAATGTTTCGCACATACCATATACGAAAGCATTTCAGAATTCCGGCCGTAATACACGCAACCAATTGCTTTTCTTCAGTGATGCCCAAGTGGTCATATTCCTCCCCAGTAATGCTCAAGGGGTCATATTCCTCCACCTGTGATGATATAAAGTTCATTTTTCACGAGGCTGTAGAGTTTTCAGTGTTGATCTATAAGACTTGATCTATATGAAAATAAGACAAGAAAAAGTAATAATGATTAGGACTGAAATATCAGTACAGTGTGGGTAAGTCATCCACTGTTCCTTCCTTTATGACCAGTTCTTTATAACTTGAGGAAATGAAAAGTAGTTTACAATTAAGTATTGAGAACACTCTGGATGTTTTTATCTATCTTTTAGAAATCACATTATGCAAGTCTTTTTTCCCCGAAAACACGTCATTAACAGTTAAACGCATTCTTTCTAAAGGGGATCTTTAAAACTGCTAGTAACTCATATCGGTATTAACAGCAGCTCATATTCTGAAACAAACTGGCTAGCTTGTATTAAACACTTCTTTAAACCACCTTTTAGCTATATTTCCCTGAATATATATATGTATATATACATATATATATATTTTCCCTGAATATATATATATTCAAGTATGAAGTCTGTTGGGGATGAGAGAGCTTGGGAAGTGAGTCAGTTGTTGTTCGCTGATGATACAGCGCTGGTGGCTGATTCATGTGAGAAACTGCAGAAGCTGGTGACTGAGTTTGGTAAAGTGTGTGAAAGAAGAAAGTTAAGAGTAAATGTGAATAAGAGCAAGGTTATTAGGTACAGTAGGGTTGAGGGTCAAGTCAATTGGGAGGTGAGTTTGAATGGAGAAAAACTGGAGGAAGTGAAGTGTTTTAGATATCTGGGAGTGGATCTGGCAGCGGATGGAACCATGGAAGCGGAAGTGGATCATAGGGTGGGGGAGGGGGCGAAAATTCTGGGAGCCTTGAAGAATGTGTGGAAGTCGAGAACATTATCTCGGAAAGCAAAAATGGGTATGTTTGAAGGAATAGTGGTTCCAACAATGTTGTATGGTTGCGAGGCGTGGGCTATGGATAGAGTTGTGCGCAGGAGGATGGATGTGCTGGAAATGAGATGTTTGAGGACAATGTGTGGTGTGAGGTGGTTTGATCGAGTAAGTAACGTAAGGGTAAGAGAGATGTGTGGAAATAAAAAGAGCGTGGTTGAGAGAGCAGAAGAGGGTGTTTTGAAATGGTTTGGGCACATGGAGAGAATGAGTGAGGAAAGATTGACCAAGAGGATATATGTGTCGGAGGTGGAGGGAACGAGAAGAGGGAGACCAAATTGGACGTGGAAAGATGGAGTGAAAAAGATTTTGTGTGATCGGGGCCTGAACATGCAGGAGGGTGAAAGGAGGGCAAGGAATAGAGTGAATTGGAGCGATGTGGTATACCGGGGTTGACGTGGTGTCAGTGGATTGAATCGGGGCATGTGAAGCGTCTGGGGTAAACCATGGAAAGCTGTGTAGGTATGTATATTTGCGTGTGTGGACGTATGTATATACATGTGTATGGGGGTGGGTTGGGCCATTTCTTTCGTCTGTTTCCTTGCGCTACCTCGCAAACGCGGGAGACAGCGGCAAAAAAAAAAAAAAAAAATATATATATATATATATATATATATATATATATATATATATATATATATATATATATATATATATATTCGGTTGTTGTAAGAAATGAATTTTAGAAAATAATGTTGTTGCTGTCATTTCAACTACAAGGGCATCTATAAAGCTCTTGTTCTTCGTTTATCCCCACAATGTTTGTGAGCTCCAAGCCGTATTTTACTGAACTTTTGTGCTAACGTAATTCTTCCTACAGTGCATTCTGAACATCTTAGTATTAATGTGAGGCACGTGTGCCTTCCGCTAAGTCACTTGCAACATTATTAAAGTCAGTTATTAATGGTCAGTATTCTTGTCAGCAATGTCAGTAATGGGGAGATGCAACCCAGGATGGTACAGCTGTGTGGAGGTGCGACCCAGGGTGGTACAGCTGTGGGAAGTTGCATTCCAGGATGGTACAGCTGTGGGGAGGTGCAGCCCAGGATGGTACAGCTGTGGGAAGTTGCATTCCAGGATGGTACAGCTGTGGGGAGGTGCAGCCCAGGATGGTACAGCTGTGGGGAGGTGCAGCCCAGGATGGTACAGCTGTGGGGAGTTGCATTCCAGGATGGTACAGCTGTGGGGAGGTGCAGCCCAGGATGGTACAGCTGTGGGGAGTTGCAACCCAGGGCGGTACAGCTTTGGAGATGCAGCCTCCCTCCTGTCCCTGGCTAGGATCGTAACAAAAGAAACGCAATACGGAAACTTTTCTCTCCAACTTTTGTATTTTTCTCACCCACTCGCATTTATCTTGTGGACTTGTCCCTCCCGAAAGCCAAAATCTTTTAATCTCTTCCCCGAGATTCCACAAGAAGTCGTGATCCTCAGTGACTCTCCTCACCAATCCTCCTCACCAGCTCCCTGCACACTCTCCTTACAAATGCTTCTCACCAGCTACCTGCTCATTGCCCCGTCTGATGTTGCTCATCAGCTACTTACACACTATCATCACCGGTACTCATCCATCAGCTTCCTGCACATCCGTCGCACCGATGCCCCTCACCATCTCCCTGTTTACCCTCCTCACCGAACAGTTCCAGAGCGTCATGCTATTGTACAGAAAACATTTTTTTCGTTTTGACTGGAAATAAACCTTGTAAGAGAAAAGGTCCAATTACGTCTTTACCTGTTTATGATCACTCCCAACCACTCCATCACTATAGCCTCATCTCTAAACCCGACCCACATTCCCTCACTTTATCATATCATTACCCTTCACTTTTTCATCAAGCCCTTTCACTTATCCACTACTAGTCCTTCACCTGTCTACCATCTCTCCACTCTCTGATGCTTTACTCTCTCACGTCCTCACCTCTTTACCATCACTTCTTATCTCTCCAGCACGAGACTTCATTACGTGAATACTATTCCTCTCATCTCCGACATCGGTCCCTCATGGGTCTTCTCTATCGCCCTCACACCTCACAACCATCCCTGACGTCATCTTGACAACCCGTTCATGTGGTCCCCTCAGTCCAGTCACCTCCCAGCATCACCAGCCATCACTATAGCGTTCTTTCCTCTTGAATAGAAGAGAAAATCAGAAAAAAAACGAAAGTTTTATATTGGTTTTCACTATTTTTCCCGAAGTAATTTTGTGCAAGAACAAATTGTAGTTTACCAATCTGGTGACTGGCTATGAAGTAATGAAAATGTGTTATCTTTCCATTTGTCCTCACTAGTGGCCAGGAATACGAGAAAACAATGAGAATTTTGGAATAATTTCCTAAATTGAGCGTTGAGTTCACTTACTTTAACTAACTAGAATGATTTTCTGATGATTGATTGGGTTAATACGACATATGATGATGTCCTGAAAATTGGTACAGTGTGATACTCTTGCATTATGAAGATGATGGTGTAAATGAGGACACAAGGTCACGGGATCGATGACAGCTTACGTCATTCATCAGAGGTGTTCTCTCAGGCAGTTACTCTGATATTCTTAGTCCGAACACAAGTCAACTCACTCTTGGCTGGGACAGTACCTCCTGCGTCAATGGGCGTGATTTCGATTTTCTCGTAATTGTATAACGTAGTCAATTCTGTCTTGGATGTACATTGCTTCCTTACTCACCCCCAAGATCACTAATAGAGCATCCTTATTCAGAGACCATTACAGCTGCATGGGTTACATGTAGTAACTTCAAACAGTCTCAGCTGAATTTCATATCCACTTTTTTTTTCTATTCATACTGAGTGCTGTGGAAGCTGACATGAATCGATACTGCATGACGCGCTTCGAACAGTATTTGTTGTCTCGTGGGAGTTAGGGGATGGTGGTCACACACGAGTAATTCTACTAGCAAATTGTGAGTTAGTCCCAGTAACTGATGCCTTAGGCAGTACCAGTGGCTTGCTAGTTGTAGTGGTTGCTGAGGTTGCTAAGTTACAAGTTGCGGGGTCTCAATAACCATAGCTGTGGGATGATCCTATGTCACAGTGCAGCATGGGATCCCTGTGACTAAAGTTGTCATGAGCTATTACTGAAGGGTGACACAAGATGGTGTTGCAGTGAGGTAGTCATACTGGGGGATGTAGTGGGAGGTGGTCCTCAGACCTAGCGCTGTAAAATTACTCTGTTGAGTAGCTGTCACAACTGACCGTGGCGCAGCATTTTAGACCAAGCATCTCAGTAAAGTACTTGTGGCCAGAGTCTCCAACAAAGCATTTAGATAAAAGATTCAGTCATACGTGTGGGAGGAGCGTCTAAGGTGATTAGCGTCCTCATATTGTTCCTGGGTATTGGGGTTAAGCATTCCTGATTAACTTAGTAAGGCAATGTGGAACTTAGACAGGTATCATGGCATTATCTGCAGGATGAAACTTAGAATAATTATTAAGTAGATATGACTGATTAGGTTATTTTGGGTCTAAGGCAATCATCTCGGAAGATCATTCTACGCTAAGCTGTTGATATGAACGTTTGTAGTAAAGTCTAAAAACGTTCAGCTTCGATTTTCCTGTAATCATGAGCGGCAGTTGAGCTCGGGATAAACAAGTGCAGCTGACCTCCGTAAACTTCCATCTCTGCCGCTGCTTGTGATGATAATATTGTCAATTATGTAAATTCAGTCGTCCGTGAAGGTCCGACTTTCACTCAGTAAATAACGTGAGTCCATTTGGCTTCTAAATGACCGTCAGTTACCATGAAATAAGGACCTCGCTGGCTAATTTTTCACACTCTGTGTGGATCATCAGCGGCGCCATAATGATAACACGACGATAGGGTAGGGCAGCCAGGGGTAAATTTGTGTCTGCTTGATATTCCCGAGGAGTGAGCACCACATGTCCGGGCTCTAGTTATGTTATTATAAATTCCCTACAGAGAAACATGTAGAGGAGACGGACGCGACGCACGGATGACCATCTCGGTGTCGTCATTTCCTCACATGGTAGCCAGTCCTCTGGGGAAGGTTAGGATGTACTTATGTCACTCTGGCACGGCACTTGTCTCTGGCTTCATTTCCGGAATCCTTTCATGACGAGTCTCCAGATACATGGCTCTCACAACAACAACAACAACAACAACAACACCTCACATATAGACTGGCTTACCTGTTGGAAATAATAGCCTTGTTGCCGTCGTCTTGGCGTTCTCCACAGAATTATTGATTTTAGAAGAAACTCAAACTTTCTCTATCCAACACCTCAAGCACCAGATAAAAGATTTCTGCGCGCGATATAAAATTATCTCTATTTTCAAATTCAGATTTTGTGAAAAATATCTTTTTTTAGCTGATTGTCAGCAGTGGGTGTTTACCATTTAACAAAATGTAATTTTCATTCGAGTTCTGCATAACGTCAGAGTATGAGAAAAAGCTACTCTCTTCCTTATAGCTGACAGGTATAGATATATCCCAACAGCTGATAGAACGCTCAGCGTCGTATTACTCACCAGAAATAAACCATAACCATCGCTGTGAACCGACCTGATTCACGATTTCCCAACGTCATTCGATACGCCAGGGTCAAATTACTTTCTTTGGATCATTAAAGAACAATTAGAGGTAAACTCGTGAATGGATTTGGATTCTAATTACATAGTACACTGACGTTCGACTGGAGGATCATCCATTTACATCTGTTCGAAAATCTCTGGCCATCAACTTTGGTGCTCATTTAGGGTCAACCGAAATGACCCTTTAATAAAAACCAACTTCTTGTTCCCATCTTGTCCTATTGCCATCCTCTCCCTGTTAGACTGTCTCTGCTGTACCTCATGGAAACAACTTCCTCACACTCAGTCAACGTAGCAACAGACCTGGGCTCAACGATGATTATATTGTCACATTAATTGTACCGTCTTTCAGGTGATAGTGAGGTGTCTGATGGTGTGGTCATAATGTTATTGTACTAGTTTTGTGATCTTCTTGGTGAATATTATCGACGGTCTGTGGTCATCATAATGATGATGCTTTCATATTGATGATGAGTCCATATAATGCATAAGATTCTGCTCGTCATGACATCATTATTATGCAACATCTGTTTGATGTTGTGATGTTTAAATTTCTTCCCGTTAATCTCTGGATTGTTTAAGGTTTAAGGGTCGTTGTTTCACTTATCATATTCCAGTAGTTCATGAAAATCTACATTAAGATATTTTCTTGATATCTAAAACAAAGTTTTTCAATATATATATATATATATATATATATATATATATATATATATATATATATATATATATATATATATATATATATATTTATATATATATATATATATATATATATATATATATATATATATATATATATATATATATATATTGCCATGTGGAAATATATTCTTCCCTCTTGCGTTAATATAATTCATCAAAGGAAGTAACAGAGGAAAGAGCAAATCAAAAATTTCCACTAGAGTTGAGGCCGCACTAAACACCAACATTGTTTGTAATATGCGTTAGTCAGTTGTGATCATCACTGTTGAGAATCACGTTCACAACAACGGCACAGTGTTACCAACACTGTTGTCGACAGTTTGGACAAACACTGACCACTGTTGCCAACGCATATTACCCACATTGTTTCCATAGTACCAGGAATACCTTAACAATTTTTGGTAACATTGTCGGTCACTTCGTGGGATGACAATGTCATCATCTTAACACACTACCAGTCTACACAAGCTGTCGTCCACGCTGCTTCTGACCAGGTTCCCAACAGCACTACGTTAGTGTAGCCCCATCTGTAGGATGTCATTTGTTTTTGACATTGGCTAAACTGGGAAATTCAATTGATATATATGTATATATATATATATATATATATATATATATATATATATATATATATATATATATATATATATATATATATATATCATGTTTACTGTGGTGTTAACTTCGATAAGAAAGGATTTAACAATAAAGCATGTCTATAAGTGACACACAAGGGTGAAATATGTTTGATTCCCCTCATTTCAATGGATGTGGATCATCTTCTATATGTTTGAATATCGCGTTTGATTCCGAGTTTTCGTTGTTTTCTCAGCTGTGGTGAATTCTGTTTTGTATATATCCTTTTGTTCACATTGATTGTATCCCAGAAAATGTTGAGTGGAGAGCTGACCAGCCTTCCGCTCAGTGTATCCAGATCCAAAACATGAGCTCCCATTGGTAGATGATTTCCATACTGTATGCATAATATATTCTTTGGGCGTTTGTGTATAGATCTGCACTCAGTAAAATGACGAAGCACTTTAAAGAAACTTAGTCGATCGCTGTAGTAGATTTTCAGGTTTCCAGTATTACACACTTCTAAGTATTTCCCTTCAGCATTTTTACTTTTTTTTTTGTTCCGTATGTTACGTTTAGCTTTTCCAGAATGAACAAGACCCACACGTATGTTTTTTAGTGCCCCTGTAACCTTTAATTAATGCTGTCCATCATTCTTCTTGCCTCTAATTAAAACAATACTTCAGGCGGTACTCTTAATGAAGCACGTGACTTTAAGGAGCGTACGTACGGAAGAAATTCACTACTTGTTTCTTGTTTGTTTACCGCGAAATATAACAGTTACATCCGATCACCAGATATGCCCATTCATAATGTTGTCAAGGTATCTTTTAACTCGGAAAACTTTACTCACACTAACTCTTAAGGAGTTCAATTTTATGGTCGTCTACATCCAACTTTCGCAGTAATCTCAGATTTAGATAGAAAGATCTCTGCTTTCCAAACTCTTGCCGAGAGTGAGGAATATTTTATGAAGATGATGAAACAAGGATAAGCTTGGAGAGAGGGAGATGAGGGTCGGTATCGACTATAATACCATGGTTCCTCCTGTAAGAGCTGGGCTGTCAAATGATACATAATGAGATCCAATCTTTTATCTTATTCTTAACACCTGCATTTTGTATTATCATAATTCCAAAAGCAAATAGTTTATTCATACCAAGCAATGTGGTCACGCAAACACCTGTGAATTGTTTTATTACAATTCAGTGGGGCTTAGTACGGGGCGGATACCATTTTGGAAGATTTTAATCAAAGGTTCATGAAAAAAGGAGATGCACACACATTACACTCACTGTATCCCCCAGTTGGTCATTCCTGCTAGCCTCCAGGTTTCAACTCTTTTAAATCAACAAATATGTGCACCTTTCACACTTCTGTCTGTAAATTTCTTAGTATCTGTTTTATGTAGTCTACATTGCATAAGTACTGAAGGTGTTTGATACACAAGTGGGCTATACATAGTATTCCATACTGTTTGTGTTGTTTGGTGATCTACATGATTATGTTATACAAGATGAATAACTAATAACAATTTAACTCGTGTATAGGTTTGTAAAGGAAACCTCTCTATTTCTGTGTTCACGGACGATGTGCACCTAACGACCATTAAGCAAATTTAAGTTCTGTATAATGCGTGTTGTCCCTTGATACAGTACTGGTGAAACTGGGAACAAAATTGCGGAAGTCCATTCTGTTACTGTGATAATTCTTCTCAATACGTTACTTTAACTTGCTTTGTGCTAGTAAGTTTAAAATGTAATCTAATGGTCCTTGTATGAGATTATAAACAATATACTCTGGGTAAACACAGAGCGTCCGTGAAGATAACTTAATGCGTTGAATGGTATCTTATAGCCCTCACTACCAAACTGACCTTTTGTGGGATAATGGCAAGCTGTAGCCATCTTGCCAAGTACCATTTTTGTACTGAATGTGTGAAGAAGATCGGCGAGACTGATCCTATGTAGAGGTCTTGAATGTTGTGTATTGACGCTAGCATTTCTGATCCTAACTCTGCCAGAACGATGCTCTTCTTAATCTGGAAAATAGCCTTATAAGATTTTGAGAAGACAAATATTCTGTTGATCTTTAAATAGTGCAATCCACGAATAGAATATTGCAAAAAGGAGGTAAAGTCTCTATAGACATATTCTATGAGTGTTTTGTTGATTGCTGACAGTATCTCTAATGCTTGATATTGCAAAAATAATTTCCTGGCCGATATAAAAAAGTATCACAATTCACTTAGTAATGTTTAATTTGTCAGTCAGAACTTTAGTGTTAAGTTCCTAAAAGCGAAATATACAGTCAACCTTTTGCTAAGGAACTCAACCTTCAGTGATGATGATCGTGGCTTTGAATGTCTTAAACATCATCAATAGATTAAAGGTGCTTTCTCTTTGTACTTCAGCTAAGGTATTCCGTGCGGCTGGCTGCTCCACTGGTCGGAAGTGTGGGGCCGTAGCTCATTATACCCGCTGAGGAAGGTGGGTGGCCAGACAGCTCACCCTACCTCAGCTGCTGGGAGATGAGGCCCATAACTCTCACCCTGCCCAGCTGGCCTTACTCATGACTTCTCATTAGTTTCGAGTTATCGCATGGGCTCAGCTCAGGGGAACTTGGACGGAAGGAAAGGATGGAGGTGGTGTTGCGTGTTGGTGAGGTAAATAGTGAAAATGTGGGCTTATGTTAATGAGATTAGCTGTTGCATGATAAGTATGAGATGGTCAGATTGTTCATTGAAGAGATGATCTTTGTTAGATAAGGGCTGACGGATGTATTGGGTCCTGTTTGGTGAGACAGTCAGTGAAGATTTTGTCTTCTGTTTGGGTTCTGTTTGGAGGACGGATGGTGAAGATGTCGGGGTTCGTTTTAAAAGTAGATGGCGGATGTAGTGGGCTTTGTATGGTGAGGTCGGTGGAAGAGGAGTCTGGTCATGTTTTGTGAGGTGGCTGTTGTAGGATCTTGATTTGTAGGGTGAATAATAAGCGTCAGTTGACTAAGGTGAAGTAATTAAGGGGTCTGTTTCACTGTGGCTGTGAGGAAGCAGGCGGAGACTATCAAGTGGTAGTACAGCAACTGGTAGTGCGGTGCGGTGGTACTGCGAGAAAGGAATGTAGAAATGCCTAGATTTCTGTATCACATTGTGTGGTGCCTTCAGCTAAGTTACGTAAGAATTGTTTGATGATGCAAAGCACAAACTTGTGGAAGTTACAAAAGCCATCATGAAACGCCTTATTTATTGCCATTTATGGCACTTTCTTATATATACCATTCTTGCGTGTTTTGGAAGAAAACACCTCACTCCATCTCGCCAGCTATTCTATAAGTTGCATATATCAATAACAGCTACGTATGATGTGAGAATCATGAAACAAGCTATGATATCTAGAAGTGATTCGGAGGCATCATTGCTCGGACATTGATGTAGCGGAAGCACAATGCACAAGTCAACCTTCTTCAGAAGATCTAAAAATCGTTATGACGTGATGTATAGTACATCATATATGTTGATGTTGATAAGCCCAGTAATGATATATAAAGTCCCCATAACAAGCACCAATGATATTCAATTTTGAAAACAGACTCAAATCATAGCCAGGCGGTGAACCTTATATTCTATTAGTGAATAAAACTTGTTTGCATAATCCAACCGGACCGAGTTTCAGATGTATCTAAAAGCATTTTGACCAGAGTCTGATGAATTGGCATTACCATAATAATATCATATGTAAAAGAGGCATGTCAGAACAAGGTGAATGTGCCGGCATTAACAGAGCCTATAATACACTCTTGCCTTAGGGGGATGAAGGAAATTTAATGCACAATGAATATGCGAATACGTGAGATATGTTCAGCCTGGATGACAAGTCTGGATGTGTGCAGCTAGTGTCATTGAGCCGCTCCTGTACCACTGGTCATTACGAGGCCTTGAACTGTTGCATCAGGAACTCTTGCTAACACTTAGTTTGATCAGAAGACAAGAAAACAAAGGATGTTATCTCAGTGACGGTAGCTAGTGGCACAGCAGAGCAGACAGGGAGCTGTCTAAATGTCTCTGTGGCTTCTTGATAAACTTATGATAAAGCAAAACTCCTTTGCCATAATATGTGTGAACATCCATACCTAATGACTATCCTGCAAATGGAAAATGAATTTTACTGTGATCATGAAATGTACGTAACCTCTGCACTATAAATGTACGTAACCTCTGCACTATAAATGTACGTAACCTCTGCACTATAAATGTACGTAACCTCTGCACTATAAATGTACGTAACCTCTGCACTATAAAGACCGTATATGAAGAACAATGGTAGTGCTACAACACTGACCCTAATAACGAGGAGGACAACTTAGGGATATTCGTCAGCGTCAAGTAAGTGGACCCGGAAATTGCTGCTGCTCCGTTAATCATAGCGAAGTCTGATCACTAATGTGGATACTGCCGTTGCCAAGATATGATTCTGAACACAAGCAGGGCAATCGAAATATCATTTGTGTTTCTGTATCTAATGTGCTCAAGCAGGAAACGGAGAACAAAAAGGTATTACGGAAATGCATCAAAATGATTGAACACGTCCGTGTGAATGTTTGCATGTATTTTTTCTGCTGTCTCTTGATAATTGCAGGTAAAAGAGACAATGATGTTCCTGTATGCTCATAATATGTTAGATAGTCCTATGCTCTTAGTAATGATAAGTCGACTATGAAATCTTGCAGTGGGAGGATGAATGTTTCACAGTCAAGAACCTTTTGTTGCAATGTTTGTGGTTCCTCTGCTGGAAAAGTTTGGTTTTCTTTTGGCCTTGTGTCATGTCTCTTTTTGGATTGTCTCCTGTGCTCATCATCACTTACTAACATCAATATCTACATTTGTTTCTATGTGTAACTTCCCGATAGGCTTATCCCATTATAGATTTTTTCTACTTTTTTGTGAATGACTGCTTTTTGAGTTTCTTTTTCATCCTTCCAGTTTAACATATATTACTTCTTATCTAATAAAACTAACGCTGATATATTCATAAAAGATTAATAATCTAAGATTTTCTTTCACTAAATTCAAATCAAACTATAATACAGCTATTTTTCTCACACTAAAGCACTCTCTGCTCTCACTTCTAGAAGATGTACAATAAGCTTTTGTTCTCGTATGTTTATCTAAACATTTATGGAAATACCGAATCTCACAACTCAGTGGTTTTTCACATACACTCACCGGGAAGTTACTTTTCAACATAAAGCAAAACGGTAGATGATCACTGCATTATTTGGAGAATTTCTGTCTTGAAGAAGATGACTTTGACCAATGATTCTGATGACAAATCATAAATAACAAACTGCAAAAAATTGTAGTACAAGGAGTAGTTGTTGGAGAGAGTATCAACTG
The DNA here is from genome assembly GCF_036320965.1 of Panulirus ornatus. Lineage (NCBI taxonomy): Eukaryota > Metazoa > Arthropoda > Malacostraca > Decapoda > Palinuridae > Panulirus > Panulirus ornatus. Next base: position 914,935 of record NC_092243.1, on the reverse strand, counting down.
AAACAGCTACTTTGCTGTACTCTATGGATCTGTGGCATTTATCACATCATAATCGAAAACTTGGATGAAAAACCTTAACTGTTAAACAAATCACCAGTGTGTAGAGACAACTCTGTGTCACTACTCCGTTAATACTAACATATCATTACTTAGAATAAGGATGACGTCGCCACTCCATAACGAAGATAAGGCAAAAAATTGTGATACTTGGTAAGTCAAGGGTTTAAGGTTGTCACTCATTTATACATGAGGTAAAATGTCAAAACGCTTCGGGAAAACTTTGATATTTCTCTATTTCACCGTGACACATTTTCTATCCAAACTTTCTCACTCTCCTATGAAACGCTAAGCTTTATATAAAAGTCAAGACGAAGCCCCAAACGACACTACTTTGTCGCTTTTTTCACTTTCTTCCCAGGAGTTTTGGGGTAATTTTCCAGCACTTTCAGGTCTATTCTGGCATTTTTTCACGTCGTAAAACCAGTGAGCCCTGAGAGCAATTCGTCAAGACGAAAATAGCCCAAAGAATTGGAGCTTGGCAAAGTTCCCTCGTGTTTTTCCTCCACAAATGTAACTTTTTAGGTAACGTTGTGTTTCCTTAAATCATTAGGTCCCGCAGCATTGATCGCCTTCAGAAATTATATAAAATAAAAACAAAATGTATTCATAATAATTTTGTAGTGATGGTATTGTAAAAATTTCTAACGCTTCGATGCATTGGCTTTATCTGTCTTATTTCAAATTCTCAAATAATTGTCACTGATATTCTTAATTTGCGAACTTTCTGAGAAAGACATACTCCATTTTGATAATATGTATGATTATTTTTGGTTCAGATGACGTGGGTAACACGTGAATTAAGAGTTTTCCTTTTCATGAAAATTCCCAACCATGTGTCCATCATCTCTTAAAATGTTGTCGCCATTTCTCTATTCCGAAAGTTTATTTCGACCAGATGATTTATGTATATCAAGGCTTCCCTGTTCTCCTGCTGAGGAAAATAGAAACTTTGCTAAGTCATCTGTCCACTTGTACTGCTGAGAAGTACAAAGTTTTCATATGATGACTCTGACGCATCCAGGGCCCGTCCAGGGTCGAGTGCGGAGGTTCGAGTCCTGGTTGCGGCAGTCGGTTCACGGTCAACCCAGATGTTCATCCTCCACCACAGGTTGGTCGATAGACTGGCTACGTGGCATACCTTGAATATATATATATATATATATATATATATATATATATATATATATATATATATATATATATATATATATATATATATATATATATATATATATATATATATATATATATACATATATATATATATATATATATATATATATATATATATATATAGAGAGAGAGAGAGAGAGAGAGAGAGAGAGAGAGAGAGAGAGAGAGAGAGAGAGAGAGAGAGTATCAAAGTTGACTGTATATAGAGAACGGACAGGTAGATATAAAACAGAAAAACAGGCAGATATAAATGGAAAGGAGTAATATACAAGAAACAACAATAAGGAAAGGTCAGTGACAAACAAGCGGAAGTTCTTCGTCAAACTTCACAATACTGTACCCACAGGAAGCCTGATTCATACGTTTATCACGTTTACTTTGGTGGAATGATTCACCGCACATCTCTAAACTGGAGCGAGCGCTGGGAGTAATCAAGTGCAGTTTCATTACAATGGCTCTCACGTCTTCAAGTCTACTGGGAACTCACTCGGCCATAACAGACTTTCCTCTTAACTTTTACTGAACGATTATCTGGAAGCTTTGTATTTTTTGTATTTGTTTCCTTGACAAGTGAACACATATGTTACTAAATCTTTCAGGAAAATCAGTTCTTGCTCTCATCAATGTCTTTTTATTCTTTTTAGTTGTTTGTTAAAGACAGGGAGGAAAAGCAAGAGAGGGACAGATATAAAGAGGAAGGTAGTTTCAGAATGACTGTGGGTCAAAGTAAAATGAACGTCTTAGATGACAGCTGACAATGAATCCACTGTCGTTTGACCAGTTATCATACAGCTGTGTAATGCATCATCAGCTGGTGACCTTTATTCTGTATAAAATCTCCAAAATTATTTCCCATCAATATGGAGGCAGTAATAGCATTTCTGTCAGTTACAAATGCCGTCTGAGTACATTGATCAAGCCAAGTTTGGAAGCCACTGAGTACAGCTGGAGTTACGAGACAAAACGTAGAAATATCTCTTGTGTGTATTTTTCTCCAGCAAGTTGGTCTGTATACTAATATGATATTATTAACCTTATCTTTTTTACTCCAAGAAGCCATTCTGGGATAATATGACCCTCAGGAAGGAATAATTTGTATCCCGTCGACGTTACAGAGATAACGGAAGTCCTGAGACTCTGAATCTTGTCAGGAAAGTTGGCTTAATTAACGGAGGCCTCGAGGCCAGCAAGAGGTGTAGGTTTATCCGTAAACCCAAAACATGGAAACGTACACCGCCTGTACCGGGACGTGGAGGTTATCTCTCCTTGAAGACTTTGCTGCACATTATCTCTTCAGAGCGTGCAGAAGACTCGTCCTTCTGCTGAGATGGTCTTTCTAGGATAATGGCATTGGTAAGAGGACGTTATTGTGTCTGATGATACGGTGTTCATGTTCACCTTTCTCTTCCACTGATCTGAAAGCTAATCAGGAGAGGCTCCTTCCACGGAGGAGGAAGCAACTTAGGGGTTTGTAACAATAAAGAACAGCCAGGACGTGAGTGCAGCAGTAATGATATTCATTATATCCAACACAACGTTAGTCCTGGAGGTTGCCTTATCGAGTGTCGTCCATATGTTGTACCTTGCCATAACTCTTTGCTTTTTTATGTTCCCTTCCCTTCTTAGTCCCGCATTCTATTTTCTATCTCACCCTCGGTTTCCTTTCTCATTTCCTATTCAGCTCCTTACTAATTATTTCCGCTTCCCTGCTTTCTATCCATCCAGAAGACCTTGACGGGGCTCTATCCTAAATGAATTCATTAAGATCCTGTGTAGGCTTCACGAAATTATTCATATGTATGCAAATCTCAAATGGGAAACTCAACAAAACTTATTCCTAATAGTAATATATTTCTTTTTTGTGAAATAACATTAAAGACTATGATAACCACAGTCATTAAGAGTCATTCCCAGTCATGGAACCTGGGGAGCCCTGGGTGTTGCATCATGCCATATTCACGCATGAACATCGTTGCAAGTAGACTTGGTGGCCACACTCAGGGCACTTCACCGGCCGCTGCCTGAGTATCCTCTCCACTAATGAGCAATTAGTCAACTTTCAAACTGTTCTTGAACATCCTCAGCTCCTGGTAACTTGCACAGTTTCGTAGTTCGCTTTCTTAACATTTCCAAACTTGCATCTTCCCTAAGGCCTGTGATCGGCCAAGTTTGTAGCTTATTCTACCAAAACTTGAGTTCTGGCTTCCGCTAGTGATTATGGGTTGCGTCTTACCTTTGTTCCAAAGGCAACTTTAAACCGAACTTGGTGTACTCGTCCGTGTTCAGGGCTCAAGTGTAGAACTGCATTGTTTTCAGTCTTTCAAGTCACCTGGTCCAGGGATGCCTGCCATCAAACTCCGACGACAATAGGGACTTCTAACAACGTCTTCACCTGTAAAGCTTCTGGATTCAGTATATACATTCATTTATTTACAATCATCCTCTGGCTAATTTTTATTTAGGAGTTCTGATGTTAACCAGGAGCTTTCTAAAGACTCATGCAATCCAATACAGTGTTACTTCCAGTCGCCAGGAAACATAGACTCCTGTGGAGTGAGAGTTTCTCTGACGAGATTACTCCCAACGCCACAACCTTGCCAAAGGCTATTATCCACTCACATGCAACCTCGAACAGTCAACGTTTAGTAACATACAATATACAACGACTGTATGTAAATAAATAGGACATTCCTCCTGTATGGTCTTTCTGTTATAGCCAGCCAGGTAACCTTACGAGTCAACATTGCCATCCAGCCAGAGTAGGCAACTCATACAACCACTGGTCGATATCACACAGCACCAGAAACGTCCTCGACTGTGGACTGTCTTTCATAAAACACTGAATCATCGATACTGCTTATTCTTCCCTGTACAGCAAAGTCTAGCCCATCTCTTTGATAAAAGGAAAGGTATCGACCATCGCAAATCATTAATGGTACTGGTCTCTCGTTCCAATATTCATTAATCACATGTATTTGTATCACATTATTAGACGTAAGTCATTCAAATACTCATATTGATCATCATGAAATATGGAAAAATTGATCCGAGAAACTGATTGTGGAGCATTATGGTAGCGTGCCCGACCTGCTGGGAAGCAGTACACTAGTCATCCTGTAGTCCAGGACAAGTGAGCTTCCTCTGGTAAACAAGCGGACTGTAGGCGTTTGACGCGTTTTATCTATTCAAGTTTCTCAGCAAATTGGTAAATTTCTTCAGGTTCCTCGTGATCTCTCCAGGAATATGTAGATATGTTTACCGCAACTACTTTTCTATTCTCCTTAAGAATATTTACATTTATGTCATTCATATTAGCTATATATGCATATGATATAACATATACTTTCTCATATTTGCACACAGGATAAGAACTTCGGTACCATAATAATTCTGATGGAAGACAATGTTTCCCATCTTTATTCCAAGTTGTTTTCTCCATCACACAAACGTTTACATATATTGAGAAACTTGAATTGTTCCTACGTGTAGAGATAAACCTTAGCTACTTTCCATGTACAATCAGGCAAGCTAAACAACAGATACGATCCACTTGGTTCTGCAGTTCAGGGTTGTCTGAACTGTCACACAGTCGCCTTTTGTTATAGACACTCAGATATACTGGTATAACCTTTGTAGTATTGTCTGTCTTTAAGGCCAAAGGTGCAAAGTGCATTCGGTGAGAACCTTTGTCTTCCTGGTTTGTAAACTTAGGATTTGTTTTTGTGTTGGAGAACAGAGTGGTCGGTACAGTGAACTTGCAGGTTTTGAAAGCGAGTGGAACACTTTCAATTGTGTTAAATATTTGTGTCCATTTTCATCCCACAACCCGTACATCAAGTGACTTTTCCCTCATTTTATCATTCTCTTTCTTAAGTCGCCTTTAATCCAAACACATGAGATCGTAACTTCATGAATAACAATAACATCCACAATGACTACAAAGCTTCACATTGCGCACAGAGACGTCGTCTGGTAAGACATGTCTCCCATCACTCTTGCTCTTACACGAGGAGCACTTCTCCTGCCGATCATCCGCTATAACGTATGAAATATTGTGAGCTGCCTCTCTCTCCTCCTACGCCAACGTATGAAATATGGATTCCCTCTCATGACATCCAGCTTAACACTCTCTCTCTCTCTCTCTCTCTCTCTCTCTCTCTCTCTCTCTCTCTCTCTCTCTCTCTCTCTCTCTCTCTCTCTCTCTCTCTCTCTCTCTCTCTCTCTCTCTCTCTCTCTCTCACTTGCTTTTTCTTCTTCTTCTTCTTCTTCTTCTTCTTCTTCTTCTTCTTCTTCTTCTTCTTCTTCTTCTTCTATTGCAACGCACAGAATACAATCCCCAACTCCCCTTCTCCATCCCTGCTAACAGAACATGAGCTGCAGTCTTTATCAGCATCATCGATGGAGAAGAAACCCTCGCTAAGGAGACTCGAATGTCAAACTTCTGCTGTCGTTCTTGCAGGGTTTATCTGTAAGGTCCCAGTTTTCCTCCTCGCCCCCTGCCATCAAGAAACTCAGACTTTTGAGTTGAAGCGATGGTGGTGAGGGATGGGTGGATGTGGAAGGGAAGAATGGATGGGAGAGTGACAGGAGGCGATGGATATGCAAATGCAATAAAGTATGGCGGTGAGGTAGGAAGTAAATGAGTCATGTCGATGAAATAACTTTTGAAAAGACTTTTAAGTTTTGAGGACTTGGTGAGGGTAAAGCTGTGAGTGAAGCTGGGGTTGATGGTAGATGAGGAAGAGATAAGGGAGAATAAAGCAGGGGATTATGTGGTGATGGATGATGAAGTTGGTGACTATGGTGCACGGGATGGTGAGGTATGATGATTGGAAGATGTAGTAGTGATGAGTTGAGTTAAATGCATAGTGAGGAAGGTTGTGTTTAGTGACGAAAGAGTTGAGATGATCATGATAATGATAATGATCATGATAATCATGATAATTATGATAATCATAATGATCATGTTAATAATGATCATGATAATCATGATGATCATGACAATGATAATCATGATAATCACATATAAACATATTATGCGCAATTATCAAGACCTGAACAAACGACTCCTAAGGCAAGAGGAGACTGATAAGTCACTGATGAAATGAAGAGAGACAATGAGGAAATCAAGAAAGAGCAACAAATCGCTGGAAAAATTAAAGAAAACCGTTCAAGTAATAAAAGATGTAATGGACAAAACGTGGATAATAAAACTGCAAATGCTTCAACGTTTGGCTCATCAAGATAAGCTTGGTAATTGACGTAATATCATTAAGCTGTGAGGATATAAATCATGGGTTAATTATGATGCAACGTTCATATTAGAACCTGATAAGGCAAAGTCATACACCTCACCTAATTGCCTGCGTGTCGTACTTGACCAGGAAGTCTAATATATTTTTTTTCATATTTCCGGAGCAGTATTGTTAAGTGTGGGAATGTGCTTATATTGTTAAATGACGTGAGAATGCGCTTATATTGTTAAGTGATGTCGGAATGCGCTTATATCTTTTATAATTGTGTAGGCCAGACCACAAAGCTTGTATAGGTCAGACAGCAACGTTTGTCTAGGACAGACCACAAGGCTTGTGTAGGCCAGACCACAAGGTTCATGTGGGCCAGACCACAAGGCTTTTGTAAGCCAGACCACAAGGTTCATGTGGGCCAGACCACAAGGCTTGTGTGGGCAAGACCACAACGTCTGTGTAGGTCAGACCACAAGGCTTGAGGAGGCCAGACCACAAGGCTTGTGTGTGCCAGACCGCAGTATCTTACAATGCTGCAGTGTTCACCAACATATTAAAAAACTCAGGTTTTTCTCTTCTGTACCTCACAATTTGTGAACTCACACTCACTAGTCTTCATGTAGTGTGAGTAATGATGAATGGGATTAAGTAGTTCCAGAATAAAGATAGATGTAACGTTAAAGCATAAGAATCTGAGGAATTCAAGGTATGTTTGTCTTAACCGTATATTAGGTTATTATATGTTTGTTCAGAGCAGTGAACCAAACTTTAAGTTTTTCCTCCGGTGGCAATAAAGAAATATTAGTAGATTAATTTATCTAGGTAAATAAAAGTCACGTAATCTTCTCATTATTGCAAAATCTATTTTCAGGTTATTCATACATTGAATTGAAAGACAATACCGGGTCTGCATTATGATGATATAATCTTTATAAGAAAATAAAGAGGGTTTATCATGATGGAAGGTTGTCATCAGAGTGAAAGATGTGACTACGTGGACAAGGTAGTCTTGGAAACAGAGGAATTAGTTGTGGCACCATCCTGTACAGAGCAACACCACATCACAACCTCCCAGCTACAACTTTCCCAGGATACATCTCATTATGCACTGACGTGAAGCTCACGAACGATCACGAAAACTATAAATACATGTTTACACTGGGGCGAACATGATCCCCACAATGGCCCGGTCACACTTCTCTCTTAGGTAAATGTCTTCCGTCATATTCCAGACACCCTCGGTCACTCTCTTTTGTTCAGATACTTCAAACGCCCCATTAAGAGGTCATCCAGTAATCTGTTCTCAGAATTCCTCTGTTGCTCATTAATTAGTGCTGGGCAGCCCTCAGAAAGAATGTCACGACCCGAGAAAATGTAGAATATTTACTGGTCTGATTTTCAGCATTTCCGTGTGGCTTGTTTACTTTTACATTTATAAATGATGATTTTCATACATATATATATATATATATATATATATATATATATATATATATATATATATATATATATATATATATATATATATATATATATATATGTAAATGTATAAACATGATTCACGTCACTCTGTATAATAGCAACAAATGTTTTACTTTGGCAAATTTCTTCCACCGTGAGTGAGCGACTATACGTTTTAGAAGAATTCTACGACCATTACATCCGGCGATGTTCAGAGGTAAGGATGCCCAACTCCACCTTGATATAACCATCAACTGTTACTTGAGCTTACCACTCCTCAATATCGTGTAAACCAAGTCTGGTTGGGATTATATCTTCCCGGTATCACATCTATTGTAATTATATCTTGTTCAGCTTCGTGTCTGGTTAGATTGAATTCCCGTTAGTTTCCCTGGTCAGCCGCACGTCGCGAGACACCGCTCCAGTGTCTGTTGTGTTCATCACTAGTAATTGGAATAGAGGAAAGCGGCGCTGCGTGTGGTGAAGGGTCATGAAGGCTGTGATGGCCTGGCAGAGATGGTTCAACATATCAGATATAGCAGAGCGTCGTCACCCAAAATGACCAAGTACCCATTAGTTATGAGAAACCATGTGAACCGGTGGGATGATCGAAGGATTAGGATCATGGTAGGAGTGTATGAAAGGGAAGATAGTGCAACCGTCGGTGCAACGTAAAGAACAACAGTTCATGCAGCAAATGGTGCAACAAGAAGTCAAGCAGTATAATAGGCAGTGCAGCAGACAGTATATAACGGGCAGAGTAAGAACCAGCACAACAGACGGCACAATGGGAAGAACAAGTGGCGCGTTGGACGACGATAAAGACCTGCAACTTCCACGGGGGGGAGGGGGGTGGCGTCGAGTAGATCTGCTCCCTGCCAGCGTGTGGGCGAAGGAGGAGTGCAGCCCACCAACCCCCCCCCCCCCCCAACCACTTCCACCGCCAGCCTCCCAGAGTCACGTACGTAATGTAGGTTACGTCACAGTCCTGACCATAATGGTAAATGAATACTGAATATATGTAAATATAAAAGCATATATGAATGATATATGACACAACACGGTTCATTTGCTTCATACGATGCAAAGCTTCATTACCAGTTACAGTGAGAATTTGACAATGAAATCTCATGAAAATATAGAAATATGCATAATATTTTTTCCAGCCACATGATCAGATGAATTTTATTTGCTTGGCTCTGAATATAATGTAGAAAAAATACGTTGTTGAGATGTATATGGCTCAAATATAGGATAAAGATTCATATCATGCAATGCATTTCGTCGTTAAATCATTTTATATTCATTCATTTGTATATCATACATATCTTTCTAAGCATACCATACAGAGCATTACAACAAACACGTGACGTCATATATGCAGAAACACCACAAGGAAAAGAAACATGAGAATCCTGAGCACTTCCCACACCTTCAGAGGACTAACTGCTGAGAGAGAAGATAAACACAATAGAGGTTATACATACAGAAACCGGAGGAAACATGGAGTGGTGTAATGTGACCTTGTAGTTAGTGAGAGGCGAGGTTGACACAAGGGTCTGCGTCACCCACCCTCTACCTGACCTTGACCTGACATTTCAGTGAGGTTATTGGCGAGAGACAACTTATAACTAGTCGCCTGAAGATGTGGTAATACAAGATATGTTCAGAATTCTCGTCTTTCCTTTTCCTAGCGATGTTTTTGCTCTTCCTCTCTCTCTTATATTCATATATATATATATATATATATATATATATATATATATATATATATATATATATATATATATATATATATATATATATATATATATATATATATATATATATATATATATATATATATATATATATATATATATTATCTATCTATTGTACTTTGTCTCTGTCTCCCGCGCCCACCCACATACACATGTATATATACATAAACGCCCATCCCGCCACACATGGAATGACAACCCTCTCCCCCCGCGTACGCGCCGAGGTAGCGCTAGGAAAAGACTACTAAGGCCATATTCGTTCACACTCAGTCTCTAGCTGTCAAGTGTAATGTACCGAAACCACAGCTCCCTTCCCATATCCAGGCCCTACAAAGCTTTCTATGGTTTACCTCAGACGCTTCACATGCCCTGGTTCAATCCATTGACAGCACGTCGACCCCGGTATACCACATCGTTCCAATTCACTCTATTCCTTGCACGCCTTTCACTGTCCTGTATGTTCAGGTCCCGATCGCTCAAAATCTTTTTCACTCCATCCTTCCACATCCAATTTGGTCTCCCACTTCTCGTTCCTCCACCTCTTACACATATACCTTCTTTGTCAATCTTTCCTCACTCATTCTCTCAATGTGACCAAACCATTTCAATACACCCTTTTCTGCTCCCTCAACCACTCTCTTTTTATTACCACACATCTCTCTTACCCTTTCCTTATTTGCTGTTTCTTACATTAGCGTGGTAGCCCGTAAAAAAAAAAAGACGACCTGGCCTTCGAGGAAACATACACCGTTCTGTACCACAAGTCATGGTGGAGCGCACTATGCTGGAATAGAAATACAGTAAACAAGTTGCAGAAATACGCAAGACAAATCAACTCATAACTTAGCATTTCCTCACATCATGGTAAACATGTACATAGCGTTAGCACATGAATTTATTGCAGTGGCATAGAGTTATCGACTTGTGATGGTAGCTGAAAACGGTAATACGTCAATACATCACAATACCGATATGTCATGTTGACATTGGCGTATCGCATATAATGCTTCTGTTATAGTGTTCTTAGATCGCTGAAATATCATGCTAAACTTTTGGAATGATGCTCGTGGTCATGTAAAAGACAAGTGAAAGTTATAAAAAAAATTGTGATTTAGTTTATAGATTTATCACAGCAACTATCTGAAGGTGCAGCTTATCAGACTATAACAATGAGGCACTAGGCCACGTCAGCAAGTAGATTACTACGTAAGAGCTGATCACTGAAGTAAAGGGAAAACGTCGAGCCTGGCTGGTTGGTTGGCTGAACTTATGTTAGTAGAACTTAACAAATACGGTTGTACGCTTGGGAAATTGAGGCTGATATTAATGTGTGCAGGAACTGGAGGCGGTGCGTGCCTTATACTGTTACAGTTGGCGAGGAGGGTATTATACTGGCAAAGGAACTAGTCTGCTCATTTGCAGTAACTTCCCACTGGGAAAGAAATATGAAAATGATAAATGTCATCACACATAAATGTGTGCCATGTCCTGGAGTTATGTGGTCAAAGTCTTGCATAAATATACTGTCTTTTGTGTATGTATATATCTATATCTATCTATCTATCTCTATTTATATATATATATATATATATATATATATATATATATATATATATATATATATATATATATATATATATATATATATATATACATATATATATATATATATATATATATATATATATATATATATATATATATATATATATATATATATATATATATATATATATATATATATATATATATATATATATCATTACCAGCAGCATCATACGCTTTAGCTCCAGTCATCATTCCAATGCACAAAATCTATCTGAAACGCAGTTAGTGTTTTCAACACAGTTAAATGTGCTGTATGATCATTGAGAATATATGATTCACAGAATATTAAGCAAGTTTGCAAAGTTCAGACAGCAGAATTGTACTGGATTTATCTGTATGAGGCATAAGCAAAGAAGAAATGTATTCATCAAGCAATGCTGAGAGTCTGTGGTGGATCTTCATACAAATTAAGGCGAAGTAACAGACGTAACTGTTGCATATTTGCCTGGACGTAGGTATAGTGCGTCCAGAGGTTAAGCTCACAGGACGGGGATATGGCTCATTACCAGACACACACACGACCCATCCCGTAACCCACCACCAGTTGGGAAAACAAAGTTTGAGAAACCTGAGACGCAAGGAAGAAGCCATTAAGGGTCGCAGGACTCGTGAATTGACAATGACCTCTACACGTAATTGAGACCACCAGGGGACAGTGATTGGGAAGGTGGATCTGGTAGATTGATGTTAATAAATGCCATCTGTAATACAAGGATTCCAGGGACTTCATGGATATTAATGAGCTGATGTGTGCAAACCTGATGTTGGGCGTGGTCGATGGCTGGCCTTGCTAGTACAGAGGAGGAATAACTGTCGGTGCAGAGCCCATCCTCCTCTCTGTCTTCCATAACTTTCATAAAACTGTATTACGATCATTATCATACTGATGCATGTCTGGACAGAGTAGTAATACCTTCCGTTTTTCAAACCCTATCCCACACTCAGACGATAAGTTTTGGAGTATCTCTTTCGAGTCTGCTACCAGAACCGTGTCATCTGCAAACAGCAACTGACTCGCCTCCCAGAGCCAACTACTAGGGCCTCATCGTATATACCATGTGTATATATATAGCGAGGTAGCGCCAGCAGCACACGAAGAAAGACCGCATCCGTTCACATCCATTTTCAAGATGTTATGTTTAATGCACCGAAACTGCAGTTCCTTATCCACAGCAAGGCCACACAGACCTTTCCATGGCTTACACAAAACGCTTTACATCTCCTAGTTCAGTCCATGGCCTGAACCAGGGACATCAATATATACCTCGCTAACGCGGGAAATAGTTTAAAAGAATAGTTTAAAAGAAAGAAATATATATATATATATATATATATATATATATATATATATATATATATATATATATATATATATATATATATATATATATATATATATATATATATATATATATATGTATATATATATATATATATATATATATATATATATATATATATATATATATATATATATATATATATATATATATATATATATATATATATATCTTTCTTTCTTTCATACTATTCGTCATTTCCCGCGTTAGCGAGGTAGCGTTAAGAACAGAGGACTGGGCCTTTGAGGGAATATTCTCATCTGGCCCCCTTCTCTGTTCCTTCTTTGGGAGAAAAAAAAGGGGAGGATTCTTTCTCCCCTATCCCCAGGGATAATATATATATATATATATATATATTTTTTTTTTTATACTATTCGCCATTTCCCGCGATAGCGAGGTAGCGTTAAGAACAGAGGACTGGGCCTTTGAGGGAATATCCTCACCTGGCCCCCTTCTCTGTTCCTTCTTTTGGAAAATTAAAAAAAAAAACGAGAGGGGAGGATTTCCAGCCCCCCGCTCCCTTCCCTTTTAGTCGCCTTCTACGACACGCAGGGAATACGTGGGAAGTATTCTTTCTCCCCTATCCCCAGGGATACACATATATATACACACATATATATACACATATATATACACACACAGACACATACATATATACCCATGCACAAAATTCACACTGTCTGCCTTTATTCATTCCCATCGCCACACATGGAATACCATCCCCCCCCCCCCCATGTGCGCGAGGTAGCGCTAGGAAAAGACAACAAAGGCCCCATAATATATATAATATATATTATATATAATATATATATTATACATAATATATATAATATATAATACATATATATATATATATATATATATATATATATATATATATATATATATATATATATATATATATATATATATATATATATATATATATATATATACATATATATATATATTATACTTTGTCACTGTCTCCCACGTTAGCGAGGAAACGCAAGGAAACAGACGAAAGAATGGCCCAACCCACCCACATACACATGTATATACATACACGTCCACACACAGCACATATACATACCTATACATTTCAACGTATACATATATATACATACACAGACATATACACATGTACATGATTCATACTTGCTGCCTTTATTCATTTCCGTCGCCACCCCGCCACACATGAAATGACAACCCCCCTCCCCCCACATGCGTGCAAGGTAGCGCTAGGAAAAGACAACACTCAGTCTCTAGCTGTCATGTATAATGCACTGAAACCACAGCTCCCATTCCACATCCAGGCCTCACAAAACTTTCCATGGTTTACCCCAGACGCTTCACATAACCTGGTTCAATCCATTGACAGCATGTTGACCTCAGTATACCACATCGTTCCAATTCACTCTATTCCTTACACGCCTTTGACCCTCCTGCATGTTCAGGCCCCAATCACTCAAAATCTTTTTCACTCCATCTTTCCAACCCCAATTTGGTCTCCCACTTCTCCTCGTTCCCTCCACCTCTGACACATATATCCTCTTTGTTAATCTTTCCTCACTCATTCTCTCCATATATATATATATATATATATATATATATATATATATATATATATATATATATATATATATATATATATATATATATATATATATATATATATATATTTTGGAAAGGATCACAATTATGCGCGTGATCAAGATATTCCTATGAGTCCATGGGGAAAATGAAACATGATAAGTTCCCAAGTGTACTTTCGTGTAATAATCACATCATCGGGGAGACACAAGAAAGAAATAATAGTCAATTGATATATATCGAAGAGACGAAGCAACTTGCCTCCCACACCATATACTCTCAATACCTTCCACAACGCATCTCTGCCAACTCTATCGTATCCCGTTACAGTAAATAGAATATGTCAGAGTTTCGCATGACTGAATGTCTGGTAGCGCCGTGGCATGGCCAGGTAATCAGCTCTTGTGTGTGGAGGTACTGCTACAGAGGACATGGGTTTATACCTGTACTGCTGTATAGTGTCCCAGAACCTTGACCCCTACCTGGCTACGGCGTGATACCTCATCACTAACAATTGATGTTATTTTGAAATTATCATCTTCCTAGGAATTTAAGACCCTAAATATTTGTGAAATTTACTGTAATGATTATGACGCATCAGATGGGTCTTTAGCTCAGCTGAAAATGGCCATTCATACCGACTCATTAGTTAAATGTTTTACTTCCACTGAGGTAATTAAGCCTAAGTGAAACTGTAAAGTTTTCTCTTGGTTCTGGAGGCGGTAGTTAAACCCGCTCGGGCGTGCTATCGCATGGGCAAGACGGGAAATGGGTGAAAGGATGTGTGGTTTGTATATTACGCTAATTTCGTTGCCTTAACGCTTGATGGAGCATTTTGTTGATGGAACTGTTGCAGTGATATGTAAGGTAATGATATGTTACGTGAATCATGTGAATAATTCTTGCTGCTTTTGTCAATTATTCGAGAAACTTTTGAGATCAGTAATTCAGCTAAACATGGTCTACACTTGTGTGTCCTGGTATGTTTGTATTACTGTTTGTATATTTCTTCAGTATTTATGAACAACGTTTTTCTAAGTCATGCGAATCATCTCTGTGAAATCTTGTACACTTTCTGCCTTCTTCGGAAAAGTTTTTAATTATTTCTAAATCAAAGTAATGCAATCAGATAAATCGTTCACGGTCCAAACATATTTCGACGTATTTGCGTTAAGCTTAATACTTCTCCTTATGTTTTTCTTGAAGCCGTGTGGAATCTGAATCATAATTATATGTAAAATATGACTCGTAGTGATATACATACAATCTTTTTTCATTTGCTTTTTGTTTTTAAGCTCTATAATTGCCTTCACCACTCAAAGATTGTTCGACTAACACCTCGTATAACAGAGTTGATGATATGATCTTTAAGGATCATGAAAAAATGACTACTGTATAATAGTAGGCAAAGAATTTACTAGATTCACTTAGCTAATCTTACTAGTCTACGGTGATTTGTTCCCACATTTCTACTTGGTCCAAAGCAATATTTAAAGGAGGATTTATTCACAGAAACAAATACAGTTGACTTGAAGACGTCTATTACAGAAAGGGATAAAGTTAAAGCAAATCTTGCCTGGTCGATAGGCTGAGTGTAGCTGTTTTGTGTGTTAAGAAGCTACGTGTTGTAAGAAAGTGTAATGCTTGTAGTGTTCACTGTACCTGTATGAAGGCGAAGTTGAAGGATGGGGGCAGTGAAGACTTCAAGACGTCAAATAAGGATAGTATATACATAACCATGATTACAGCATACATAAACATACTTACAGTATACACATCCAAGCTTACAGCATATATATATATATATATATATATATATATATATATATATATATATATATATATATATATATATATATATATATATATATATATATATATATATATATATATATATGTATATATATATATATATATATATATATATATATATATATATATATATATATATATATATATATATATATATATATATATATATATATATATACACATATATATATTTTTTTTTTTTTTTTCATACTATTCGCTATTTCCCGCGATAGCGAGGTAGCGTTAAGAACAGAGGACTGGGCCTTTGAGGGAATATCCTCACCTGGACCTCTCCTCTGTTCCTTCTTTTGGAAAAAAAAAAAAAACGAGAGGGGAGGATATATATATATATATATATATATATATATATATATATATATATATATATATATATATATATATATATATATATATATCCCTGGGGATAGGGGAGAAAGAATACTTCTCACGTAATCCCTGCGTGTCGTAGAAGGCGACTAAAAGGGAAGGGAGCGGGGGGCTGGAAATCCTCCCCTCTCGTTTTTTAATTTTCCAAACGAAGGAACAGAGAAGGGGGCCAGGTGAGGATATTCCCTCAAAGGCTCAGTCCTCTGTTCTTAACGCTACCTCGCTGACGCGGGAAATGGCGAATAGTATGAAAAAAAAAAAAAAAAAAAATATATATATATATATATATATATATATATATATATATATATATATATATATATATATATATATATATATACAGCCGTATGAAAAGCATGCAAACATATATCCCAAACTCATATCCAGCTGTCCGCACTTGGCTTTCCTAAGACTAATGAATAGGAATCTGTACCTAAGATGATTACTTCCAAAATTCACGAACGAAACGAAAAAAGAAAATTCATGCTGAAAAAACAAGTGTCAATGTCACTGCCTTTTATACTTATGTTATCACATGAGTTCACTGTCTTTATGATAAACTTACATATGCGAACATATGTAAACGTGACGAGAAACACGTGGAAGCATTGAAAAATACATATATCCCGTCTAAGGTAAACATATACAATCACATCCACAAAGAAAACATCATACAGAAGATCAAGCATAAACATCAGACTGATCGACACAGCACATACATACTACTAATGACAACAAGAAATACATACAAAAGCTTCCTCATTGTACATAGACAAACATGTACACAGTATGTGTCAACAGATGCAAACCTCACACATAGAGAGATACACAACATACAGAGGTCGTGTTACCGATTGGCTCCAAGAAACCTTTACATCTATGAATATAGTGAACATTAACTGGACCACCATTTAACCCAGCCAGCCTGCTGCCAGTATCACCATACCCCTATGTCCCTTTACACAAAATTTCAATTCCCGGTCCTTCCGCTGCCCAATGGTTCTAGGACATTAGTTGCCATTACGGGCATCTTTTTATATCCAGTTGAGCATGTAACGTCAAGAACGGGGAAAAACTCCTAATACGAAGTAGTATGGAGCCGACAGGTCGGTGTGTTGAAGTTTGCTGAAACAGTGAAAAGACAGGAGAAGGAAAAGGAGAATGGTTCATTTACCTTGCTAAATAATGTTTCTTTTTTCACAATTGATCATCATTTCCTGCATTAGTGAGGGAACGTTAGGAACAGATGAAAAAAAGCCCCATTCACTCACATCCATTTTCGAGCTGGCACACCACTGAAACCACAGTTTCAGAACGACAACCAGACCCTACAGATCTTTCCATGGTTTACCCCAGACGCTTTATATTCTCTGATTCAGTCCATTGACAACACGTCGACCACAGGATACCACATCCTTTCAATTCAATCTATGCAATGCAATATATATATATATATATATATATATATATATATATATATATATATATATATATATATATATATATATATATACATAATCATAGGATCTGTCCTGTCCATATTGCTCAGGTGGAAGACAAGTCTGCTAGTTAAGCCGTGGTCATCATCTCTAAGAAAATCACACAAGAAAGCAGAGGAATGGTTCGTTCCTGTTTGGCGTCATGCAGGTGGTGGACACCTTGGTTCCAGCACCTTTAAGTGTTCCTTTCTCCTTCATTTACCTCTCTCACCTCACACACTATACTCCTCCAAGACTCAAGCTTACACACACACACACACACACACACACCAAAATTCGCCAAACTACTCCCTCATTTTCATGTGCATGTTTCTTACCATCCCATTTTCATATCATTTTAAACTTAACTTTGTCGTTTTTCCTATGATCAATGCTTCCTATTGCATGGTTGTGTGCCGGATCCAAAGGAGCTAATCCTTCATAATATCATATACACATCATCATATATCATCTATCTTCCAGTATATACCACCTGTGTAGTTATGTATCGGGTTGGTTAAATGGCTTCTGAGTATCATTATATAAAAGTAAATGATTAAGCAACGATGATTACCCAAATGATGATAATATAGATTTAGCTTACGGCTATCATTCTAATTTGAATACCAATACCAGTATTCTAATAGTCATGCAATGAATTTCATGACACAATATCATATATACCAAGTGAGTGAGTCCTTAAATGTAAATCCATGTTATATCTTAAAGGCATTTTATGTCAGCAGATATTCTATGAACACGTGATTGGCAAAGGATGCACCCGAGACCTGTCTGCTTGTGTGTCCCTACTACTAACTAGACCACGCGATACTTGGGAAGCTACTGCGTCACATGATCAATATGTGGCCGTCAGCAACTCATGGGTAGGCCGTTTTGATACTTTTCCTACACCCCAAAACTTTAGAACCTTCTACTTTCTCATGTCTTTCACAGTAACTATGACCTGGCACACTTCAAGATACAGTTGTTACTTCCATCAAAATTCGTAAACACTTTCCCTTGTCTCTTCTTTTCCCCTTTATAATCTTCTCCATATTTCAATTAATGTGCAGGCTTAATGTAGACTTTTCTCCGTGACTGGAGCCTTCAACCTAAGATAAAATTGTCAGGCATTTATGCCAAGAGGTAAGAATTTCTTTCAGTAACAAGATATTTTACAAACCTCATAATCAGTTAAATTCCATAATGACGTTCACAGATACATTTTCATTTGTTTAAAAAATGTATCCCGTATCCCATTACTTTTTGACGGGTAATGTTGTACATTAAAACTGCATAGTTTCTGCCCTGTAAGCCAGCTATTTCTGGGAACGTACGTACTCTCGTTGTGAATCTTGCATGTTCCCCAGTGGCGTTCAGGGCATCATGCGCCAGCATCACCCGAGCTCTGGGGTTTATTAACATGAGTTCATCAACCTCTGGCCAAGGAAGCTGACGAGATGCTCGGGTCGCCAGTCGTAGTGGGGTTAGTAACAAGTCTTCATTCTCCTGTGGATGGCTGAGCGAGCCGAGAATATATATATATATATATATATATATATATATATATATATATATATATATATATATATATATATATATATATATATATATATATATATATATATATACATATATATATATATATATATATATATATATATATATATATATATATATATATATATTACATATATATATATATATATATATATATATATATATATATATATATATATATATATATATATATATATATATATATATATATATATATATATATATATATATATATATATAATATATATATATATATATATATATATATATATATATATATATATATATATATATATATATATATATATATATATATATATATGCCCTGGTTCAATCCACTGACAGCACGCCGACCCCGGTATACCACATCGTTCCAATTCACTTTATTCCTTGCACGCCTTACACCCTCCTGCATGGTCAGGCCCCGATCACTCAAAATCTTATTCACTCCATCCTTCCACCTCCAATTTGGTCTCTCACTTCTTCTCGTTCCCTCCACCTCCGACACATATATCTTCTTGGTCAATCTTTCCTCATTCATTCTCACCATGTGACCAAACAATTTCAATACACCCTCTTCTGCTCCCTCAACCACACTCTTTTTATAACCACACATTTCTCTTAACCATTCATTACTTACCCAATCAAACCACCTCACACCACATATTGTCCTCAAACATCTCATTTCTGACACATCCACCCTCCTCCGCAAAACCCTATCTATAGCCCACGCCTCGCAACCATATAACATTGTTGGAACCACTATTTCTTCAAACATACCCATTTTTACTTTCCGAGATAATGTTCTCGCCTTCCACACATTCTTCAACGCTTCCAGAACTTTCGCCCCCTCCCCCCACCCTGTGACTCACTTCTGCATCCACGGTTCCATCCGCTGCCAAATCCACTCCCAGATATCTAAAACACCTCACTTCCTCCAGTTTTTCTTCATTTAGATTTACCTCCCAATTGACTTGTCCCTCAACCCTACTGTACCTAATAACCTTGCTCTTATTTACATTTACTCTCAGCTTTCTTCTTTCACACACTTTACCAAACTCAGTCACCAGATTCAGCAGTTTCTCACCCGAATCAGCCAACAGCATTGTATCATGAGCGAACAACAACTGACCATTTCATCCACAACAGACTGCATACTTGCCCCTCTTTCCAAAACTCTTTCATTCACCTCCCTAACAGCCCCATCAATAAACAAACTAAACAACCATGGAGACACCACGCACCCCTGCCGCAAACCGATATTCGCTGAAAACCAATCGCTTTCCTCTCTTCCTACTCGTACACATGCCTTACATCCTCGATAAAAACTTTTCACTGCTTGCAGCTACTTGCTTCCCTCATCATATATTCTTAATACCCTCCACAGAGCATCTCTATCAACTCTATCATATGCCTTCTCAAGATCCATAAATGCTACATACAAATCCATTTGTTTTTCTAAGTATTTCTCACATACGTTCTTTAAAGCAAACGCCTGGTCCGCACATCCTCTACCACTTCTGAAACCACACTGCTCTTCCCCAATCTGATGCTCTGTACATGCCTTCACCCTCTCAATCAATACTCTCCCATATAATTTCCCAGGAATACTCAACAAACTTATACCTCTGTAATTAGAACACTCACTCTTACCCCCTTTGCCTTTGTACAATGGCACTATGTACGCATTCCACCAATCCTCAGGCACTTCACCATGAGTCATATATACATTGAATATCCTCATCAACCAGTCAATAACAGAGTCACCACCTTTTTTACTTAATTCCACTGCAATACCATCCAAACCCGCCCTCTTGTGTGTGTGTGTGTATATATATATATATATATATATATATATATATATATATATGTATATATATATATACTCTTACTTCTTCATCCCACCACTCACTACCCTTTCTAAACAGCCCACCTCCCACTCTTCTCATGCCACAAGCATCTTTTGCGCAATCCATCACTGATTCCCTAAATACATCCCATTCCTCCCCCACTCCCCTTACTTCCATTGTTCTCACCTTTTTCCATTCTGTACACAGTCTCTCCTGATACTTCCTCACACAGGTCTCTTTCCCAAGCTCACTTACTCTCACCACCTTCTTCACCCCAACATTCACTCTTCTTTTCTGAAAACCCATACTAATCTTCACCTTAGCCTCCACAAGATAATGATCAGACATCCCTCCAGTTGCACCTCTCAGCACATTGACATCCAAAAGTCTCTCTTTCGCACGCCTGTCAATTAACACGTAATCCAATAACGCTCTCTGGCCATCTCTCCTACTTACATAAGTATACTTATGTATATCTCGCTTTTTAAACCAGGTATTCCCAATCATCAGTCCTTTTTCAGCACATAAATCTACAAGCTCCTCACCATTTCCATTTACAACACTGAACACCCCATGCACACCAATTATTCCCTCAACTGCCACATTACTCACCTTTGCATTCAAATCACCCATCACTATAACCCGGTCTCGTGCATCAAAACCGCTAACACACTCATTTAGCTGCTCCCAAAACACTTGCCTCTCATGATCTTTCTTCTCATGCCCAGGTGCATATGCACCAATAATCACCCACCTCTCTCCATCAACTTTCAATTTTACCCATATTAATCGAGAATTTACTTTCTTACATTCTATCACATACTCCCACAACTCCTGTTTCAGGAGTATTGCTACCCCTTCCCTTGCTCTTGTCCTCTCACTAACCCCTGACTTCACTCCCCAGACATTTCCAAACCACTCTTCCCCTTTACCCTTGAGCTTCGTTTCACTCAGAGCCAAAACATCCAGGTTCCTTTCCTCAAACATACTACCTATCTCTCCTTTTTTCACATCTTGGTTACATCCACACACATTTAGGCACCCCACTCTGAGCCTTCGAGGAGGATGAGCACTCCCCGCGTGACTCCTTCTTCTGTTTCCCATTTTAGAAAGTTAATACAAGGAGGGGAGGATTTCCGGCCCCCCGCTCCCGTCCCCTCTAGTCGCTTTCTACGACACGCGAGGAATACGTGGGAAGTATTCTTTCACCCCTATCCCCAGGGATAATATACATATATATATACACACACACACACACACACATACACACACATACGCACATACACACACACACACACACACATATATATACATACATATGAAAAATGTATGTTTTCTATTAGTGAAAGAGAAGAGAGAGGCATTTGGACGATTTTTGCAGGGAAAAAATGCAATTGAGTGGGAGAAGTATAAAAGAAAGAGACAGGAGGTCAAGAGAAAGGTGCAAGAGGTGAAAAAAAGAGCAAATGAGAGTTGGGGTGGGAGACTATCAGTAAATTTTAGGGAGAATAAAAAGATGTTCTGGAAGGAGGTAAATAGGGTGCGTAAGACAAGGGAGCAAATGGGAACTTCAGTGAAGAGCGTAAATGGGGAGGTGATAACAAGTAGTGGTGATGTGAGAAGGAGATGGAATGAGTATTTTGAAGGTTTGTTGAATGTGTCTGATGACAGAGTGGCAGATATAGGGTGTTTGGGTCGAGGTGGTGTGCAAAGTGAGAGGGTTAGGGAAAATGATTTGGTAAACAGAGAAGAGGTAGTAAAAGCTTTGCGGAAGATGAAAGCCGGCAAGGCAGCAGGTTTGGATGGTATTGCAGTGGAATTTATTAAAAAAGGGGGTGACTGTATTGTTGACTGGTTGGTAAGGTTATTTAATATATGTATGACTCATGGTGAGGTGCCTGAGGATTGGCGGAATGCGTGCATAGTGCCATTGTACAAAGGCAAAGGGGATAAGAGTGAGTGCTCAAATTACAGAGGTATAAGTTTGTTGAGTATTCCTGGTAAATTATATGGGAGGGTATTGATTGAGAGGGTGAAGGCAGGTACAGAGCATCAGATTGGGGAAGAGCAGTGTGGTTTCAGAAGTGGTAGAGGATGTGTGGATCAGGTGTTTGCTTTGAAGAATGTATGTGAGAAATACTTAGAAAAGCAAATGGATTTGTATGTAGCATTTATGGATCTGGAGAAGGCATATGACAGAGTTGATAGAGATGCTCTGTGGAAGGTATTAAGAATATATGGTGTGGGAGGCAAGTTGTTAGAAGCAGTGAAAAGTTTTTATCGAGGATGTAAGGCATGTGTACGTGTAGGAAGAGAGGAAAGTGATTGGTTCTCAGTGAATGTAGGTTTGCGGCAGGGGTGTGTGATGTCTCCATGGTTGTTTAATTTGTTTATGGATGGGGTTGTTAGGGAGGTAAATGCAAGAGTCTTGGAAAGAGGGGCAAGTATGAAGTCTGTTGGGGATGAGAGAGCTTGGGAAGTGAGTCAGTTGTTGTTCGCTGATGATACAGCGCTGGTGGCGGATTCATGTGAGAAACTGCAGAAGCTGGTGACGGAGTTTGGTAAAGTGTGTGGAAGAAGAAAGTTAAGAGTAAATGTGAATAAGAGCAAGGTTATTAGGTACAGTAGGGTTGAGGGTCAAGTCAATTGGGAGGTGAGTTTAAATGGAGAAAAACTGGAGGAAGTGAAGTGTTTTAGATATCTGGGAGTGGATCTGTCAGCGGATGGAACCATGGAAGCGGAAGTGGATCATAGGGTGGGGGAGGGGGCGAAAATTTTGGGAGCCTTGAAAAATGTGTGGAAGTCGAGAACATTATCTCGGAAAGCAAAAATGGGTATGTTTGAAGGAATAGTGGTTCCAACAATGTTGTATGGTTGCGAGGCGTGGGCTATGGATAGAGTTGTGCGCAGGAGGATGGATGTGCTGGAAATGAGATGTTTGAGGACAATGTGTGGTGTGAGGTGGTTTGATCGAGTAAGTAACGTAAGGGTAAGAGAGATGTGTGGAAATAAAAAGAGCGTGGTTGAGAGAGCAGAAGAGGGTGTTTTGAAATGGTTTGGGCACATGGAGAGAATGAGTGAGGAAAGATTGACCAAGAGGATATATGTGTCGGAGGTGGAGGGAACGAGGAGAAGAGGGAGACCAAATTGGAGGTGGAAAGATGGAGTGAAAAGGATTTTGTGTGATCGGGGCCTGAACATGCAGGAGGGTGAAAGGAGGGCAAGGAATAGAGTGAATTGGAGCGATGTGGTATACAGGGGTTGACGTGCTGTCAGTGGATTGAATCAAGGCATGTGAAGCGTCCGGGGTAAACCATGGAAAGCTGTGTAGGTATGTATATTTGCGTGTGTGGACGTGTGTATGTACATGTGTGTGGGGGGGGTTGGGCCATTTCTTTCGTCTGTTTCCTTGCGCTACCTCGCAACCGCGGGAGACAGCGACGAGGTACAAAAAAAAAAAAAAAAAAAAAAAATATATATATATATATATATATATATATATATATATATATATATATATATATATATATATATATATATATATATATATATATATATATATATGCTGTCAGTGGATTGAATCAAGGCAAGTGAAGCGTCTGGGGTAAACCATGGAAAGCTGTGTAGGTATGTATATTTGCGTGTGTGGACGTATGTATATACATGTGTATTGGGGGGGTTGGGCCATTTCTTTCGTCTGTTTCCTTGCGCTACCTCGCAAACGCGGGAGACAGCGACAAAGTATAAAAAAAAAAATATATATATATATATATATATATATATATATATATATATATATATATATATATATATATATATATATATATATATATATATATATATATATATATATATATATATATATATATATATATATATATATATATATATATATATATATATATATATATATATATATATATATATATATATATATATATATATATATATATATATATATATATATATATATATATATATATATATACATATATATATATATATATATATATATATATATATATATATATATATATATATATATATATATATATATATATACATGTGTATATATATGTATATGTCTGTGTGTATATATATGTATACGTTGAGATGTATAGGTATGTATATTTGCGTGTGTGGACGTGTATGTATATACATGTGTATGGGGGTGGGTTGGGCCATTTCTTTCGTCTGTTTCCTTGCGCTACCTCGCAAACGCGGGAGACAGCGACAAAGCAAAAAAAGAAAAAATCTCTCTCTCTCTCTCTCTCTCTCTCTCTCTCTCTCTCTCTCTCTCTCTCTCTCTCTCTCAAGTACAATTGAATTGTTAAACTATTTATTGAAACACCGAACCAAACCATCTGCTCAGAGGGTATGGCTATAGCAAGGAAAAAGAAAATAGGAATCAAATTTCATCATTGATGAATCAAGTATCAGTAACATATCCTGCATAATGACCGCAGTGCCAAGAATCGGCTCTTTCCTTCTCTTGGAACTCTAGACGACCCTTGACCTCGCTTAATGATGAAAGCACATGACCCTCAGTTTGTATGTCTGGAGATGATCCCTCACCTTTTACGTTAAGAGCAAGTGAACTTTAACCTCGATATATGATGACCGTAGTTGACCCCTGATCTTCAGCGTCCTGACGACAGATGAGATATGACCCAAATGGATAAACACCACGAACAATGCTTGACCTTGTTGTCCACAAAGGAATCGTCATCCTGAATGCAGCCAGAATGACGAGAAAAGATTCTGTGGCATCAACCCGCGTATGTAAATACCAAGTTGACCTTTAGACAGAGCTATCATGACTCGAGGCATTCTGGTATTAACCATGTTCCTCTCTTGGTTATCCACTACTGGCTGTGTGTGTGTCTGTGTGTGTGTGTGTGTGTGTGTGTGTGTGTGTGTGTGTGTGTGTGTGTGTGTGTGCTTGTAAAGTACAGGGTAAGGAATTCTAGTTATGTAGGGCCCCACAACATATAGTTGTAACTTGGAACACACGCACCACGAGGACGGGCTAACATGGAGGGTAAGGAAGGTACCAGTTGATCACACATATCGTGAAACTGTTGCCTTCACGTACAACACAATAGCCCATACAGGGGCAATCTTCCCCACAAGAGATAGCACGATAAATCTAAGAGGTCAAGTAATATGGTCACAATATACAGTAGTCATTCAGTTTCATTAACATCCATAACCATCAGATCCCCAGATAGGACGGGTTGACGTCCTCGTTTGTCTAACATATATCAAGACTAAAACATGCCTGTCATGCTTGGACACACTTCTATCCCGTCGATCTCGGATCACAAACCACGTAAATATCTTGCGTTAGGCAGTACTCAAAACTCGCACTCTGATCACACATTACTATCACTATCTGCAGTACGAAAATAAATCATTGTTTCCCTGATTCATTTCATATGAGAGGTAATGGTCTGTTTTCGTACTTCAGAACTTTCTGAATTAAACTTCCGAAAATAATACATTACCATGGACGGGAAAATCGACAGAGGAAGATAAATCCTCTGTGCCTCTTGTGTTTGTAAAATGTCATCATGATCACACAGAGAAAGCCTCCATATGCTAAATATATGTACCTGTGAGTTGCCACGTCGAGCAAGACTAGAGACAATGAGCGGAACAGACAACAGCTGCGCCTGTCAGTTGTGCCTCCTCCCCTGAGGGTTTAGCAGCAGCAGCTGGACGTAAGAGGCAGACAGGGAGCCAATATCCCGGCAGATACTGTCTCTTCATATGTATTTTGATCCCATAAATTATAGTTCGATAACAAATAATACTATTTTCTTACGGTATTTCTTCACACCAGCTTGGTCCACTTATGATGTTTCTACTTGTTCCTTTTCTCGTCTTTAGACGTTCGTGTTTTTCACTTTTTGTCCTTTTAGGATTATATTTTGTTTTTGTATCTATTCTTCATTTTCTCCTTTCATTCTTTCTGAATAATTTCTTGCTTTTAGTGTTAGTCTATTTTCGTTACATCTATCATTCTTTACTTTTCTCTATTTCTTTTTCATAATATACATCTGGCGCACAGATCGACAGGTCTAGTTCACACATGTCAATTTGCGACTCATATGGAACTTGGGATATATAGTTGGCCGGGATGGGCGGCAGAGCTGGAGTATTGAAAGAGATGTCTAAGCTGAAGATCTTTTCCTTGTGGATCTCGGTCATATGAATACTAAAGCTGGAATACTATTTTCCTTCTGATTGTAAGAGGACATGCAACACTAGTATATACATATATATATATATATATATATATATATATATATATATATATATATATATATATATATATATATATTATTATAATTATTATTTTTATTTTGCTTTGTCGCTGTCTCCCGCGTTTGCGAGGTAGCGCAAGGAAAAAGACGAAAGAAATGGCCCAACCCACCCCAATACACATGTATATACATACACGTCCACACACGCAAATATACATACCTATACATTTCAATGTACACATATATATACACACACAGACACATACATATATACCCATGCACACAATTCACACTGTCTGCCTTTATTCATTCCCATCGCCACCTCGCCACACATGGAATAACATCCCCCTCCCCCCTCATGTGTGCGAGGTAGCGCTAGGAAAAGACAACAAAGGCCCCATCCGTTCACACTCAGTCTCTAGCTGTCATGCAATAATGCCCGAAACCACAGCTCCCTTTCCACATCCAGGCCCCACACAACTTTCCATGGTTTACCCCAGACGCTTCATATGCCCTGATTCAATCCACTGACAGCACGTCAACCCCGGTATACCACATCGATCCAATTCACTCTATTCCTTGCCCGCCTTTCACCCTCCTGCATGTTCAGGCCCCGATCACTCAAAATCTTTTTCACTCCATCTTTCCACCTCCAATTTGGTCTCCCACTTCTCCTCGTTCCCTCCACCTCCGACACATATATCCTCTTGGTCAATCTTTCCTCACTCATTCTCTCCATGTGACCAAACCATTTCAAAACACCCTCTTCTGCTCTCTCAACCACGCTCTTTTTAATTCCACACATCTCTCTTACCCTTACATTACTTACTCGATCAAACCACCTCACACCACACATTGTTCTCAAACATCTCATTTCCAGCACATCCGCCCTCCTGCGCACAACTCTATCCATAGCCCACGTCTCGCAACCATACAACATTGTTGGAACCACTATTCCTTCAAACATACCCATTTTTGCTTTCCGAGATAATGTTCTCGACTTCCACACATTCTTCAAGGCTCCCAGGATTTTCCCCCCCTCCCCCACCCTATGATTCACTTCCGCTTCCATGGTTCCATCCGCTGCCAGATCCACTCCCAGATATCTAAAACACTTTACTTCCTCCAGCTTTTCTCCATTCAAACTTACCTCCCAATTGACTTGACTCTTAACCCTACTGTACCTAATAACTTTGCTCTTATTCACATTTACTCTTAACTTTCTTCTTCCACACACTTTACCAAACTCAGTCACCAGCTTCTGCAGTTTCTCACATGAATCAGCCACCAGCGCTGTATCATCAGCGAACAACAACTGACTCACTTCCCAAGCTCTCTCATCCACAACAGACTTCACACTTGCCCCTCTTTCCAAAACTCTTGCATTCACCTCCCTATCAACCCCATCCATAAACAAATTAAACAACCATGGAGACATCACACACCCCTGCCGCAAACCTACATTCACTGAGAACCGATCACTTTCCTCTCTTCCTACACGTACACATGCCTTACATCCTCGATAAAAACTTTTCACTGCTTCTACGAACTTGCCTCCCACCCCATATATTCTTAATACCTTCCACAGAGCATCTCTATCAACTCTATCATAAGCCTTCTCCAGATCCATAAATGCTACATACAAATCCATTTGCTTTTCTAAGTATTTCTCACACACACACATATACATATATATATATATATATATATATATATATATATATATATATATATATATATATATATATATATATATATATATACATATATATATATATATATATATATATATATATATATATATACACTGACATATACTGGTGATAAACAAAACGAAGTTTAGAAACGTAGCCACACCATCTGTATTGTTTTTGTGAATTATTAGTAAAGAACTTGATATATGAGCTCTCTCTCTCTCTCTCTCTCTCTCTCTCTCTCTCTCTCTCTCTCTCTCTCTCTCTCTCTCTCTCTCTCTCTCTCTCTCTTACTATCTTTCTATGGTCGTGTCCTTCACTGTACATCATGATAGGAATTTCAACTTATACGTGACAGATCACATAAGGAATGTAAATAACTGATTTTATCAAGTTTAAAGTCATGTTGCTTAATCATAAATTCTTACTAATGGCCCCACAGACTTCAAATTTCTCAGTATCCCAGTATTATATATATATATATATATATATATATATATATATATATATATATATATATATATATATATATATATATATACATATATATATATATATATATATACATATATATATATATATATATATATATATATATATATATATATATATATATATATATATATATATATATATATATATATATATATATATATATATATATATATATATATATATATATATACATATATATATATATATATATATATATATATATATATATATATATATATATATATATATATATATATATATATATATATATATATATATATATATATATATATATATATATATATATATATATATATATATATATATATATATATGTATACATATATATATATATATATATATATATATATATATATATATATATATATATATATATATATATATATATATATATATATATATATATATATATATATATATATATATATATATATATATATATATATATATATATATATATATATATATATATATATGTATATATATATATATATATATATATATATATATATATATATATATATATATATATATATATATATATATATATATATAATACTGGGATACTGAGAAATTTGAAGTCTGTGGGGCCATTAGTAAGAATTTATGATTAAGCAACATGACTTTAAACTTGATAAAATCAGTTATTTACATTCCTTATGTGATCTGTCACGTATAAGTTGAAATTCCTATCATGATGTACAGTGAAGGACACGACCATAGAAAGATAGTAAGAGAGAGAGAGAGAGAGAGAGAGAGAGAGAGAGAGAGAGAGAGAGAGAGAGAGAGAGAGAGAGAGAGAGAGAGAGAGAGAGAGAGAGAGAGAGAGCTCATATATCAAGTTCTTTACTAATAATTCACAAAAACAATACAGATGGTGTGGCTACGTTTCTAAACTTCGTTTTGTTTATCACCAGTATATGTCAGTGTCAACTGAGGATAAAGAACATTAACTTTTCTTAATTGGATATTCCGGCCGCTCTCAGGATATATCAGGACGTGGATGTCTGGACCATTTACAGCCACACCAAGGTCACAGGAGCAGCAGGACCCAGAGCAGGCTAGAATGGCCAAGCGAGGGTAATGGGTCGGCAGAGGCGAAGTGACAGGACTTCTCCACCAGGCCCGACCAGAGGGTAATCCCCTGCCATGTTTACCAGCCCAAAGTCGTCGTTTTGGTCACTATTTCTGATGACTAATTTTTACATTGAAATCCTTAGTTTTGGCAGGAGATGAATTCAAATGGCCAAAAGAACAAAACTTAGATCAATGGAAAGTCTCATTACTACTATGACCCTCCTGTTTACAAGTCATAGAGATATGATGAGTGGTGTTTCATACAACTCCAGCAATATAATCTTGGTCAATAGAAATGAAAGCAAACTTGGTTCGTGCTCCGCGCAACTCAAACTAATGTCACCCTGCTACGCACACAACACACGAACATTGTTCCATCTACTTTATCCTGAAAATCTCACGTTCCACTCACAACTAATTGGACCCTTTAGAAAACTGGCAGTCGTGTTCAGAGGGTGAGGAATCTTCTTTTTAGCACAGTTACTCCGACAGTACAAAGAAATGATTAGTCGTTGTACAGAAAACTCCCCTCCAGTCTAAGGCGATTCGTCTTGCCAACTCTCCCAGTCTCATCTGACAGACTGGCCCACCTGCCCTACGCTCCTGTGCTGATTCTATTTTCCTTTACTATAAACATTACTGCGGTGTTTGCTCCCTAAAACTGGCTGTCAGTGTACCCTCGCCGTGAACTGGACCTTGCTATGCTCGGAGAGCCACTCGTATCAGGATTAATATGTGGACGTTGACAACTCAAGGATGAGCCGTTATGATGTCTCGTTCAGTCCCTACAGCGCGAATATTTGGAGCTCTTTACCCTGTTATGCTCCTCTTTAGGAGGCAAATTTTCCTCTTCGCTCACAATTCTGCTCATTTTTCTCTCCTTATTTCTCCATTTGTTTAGTCCTTTCCTATGTTTCATCCATGGAATGATCTAAGTAAAGATTTTAATCCATGAGCGGTTCCCTTGACATAGAAAAAACATAACTAAGTATAATCCTTGTCAACATCCTCATCCATGCAACAAGAGTACAAATGTCACCCTTACCCAACATCAGCGGTAGCTGCCCTGTCTCATCCACGCAGCAGCAGCTGCCCTGCCTCACCCATGCAGCAGCAGCTGCCCTGCCTCATCCATGCAGCAGCAGCTGCCCTGCCTCATCCATGCAGCAGCAGCTGCCCTGTCTCATCCACGCAGCAGCAGCTGCCCTGCCTCACCCACGCAGCAGCAGCTGCCCTGCCTCATCCATGCAGCAGCAGCTGCCCTGTCTCATCCACGCAGCAGCAGCTGCCCTGCCTCACCCATGCAGCAGCAGCTGCCCTGCCTCACCCATGTAGCAGCAGCTGCCCTGCCTCACCCATGCAGCAGCAGCTGCCCTGCCTCACCCATGCAGCAGCAGCTGCCCTGCCTCACCCATGTAGCAGCAGCTGCCCTGCCTCACCCATGCAGCAGCAGCACCACAGATGTCATTAGGGAACAGAGGCTCATTTCCTGAGGCTCCAACCTGAAGTTTAAGCTTCTTTAAGTCAACAAACAATTTTCTGGGTACGCCTGATTTTCTCTAAGGTCAAACTATTGACGCACAGAAAAGAAACATAAAATCTTATCAGTGTTGTATTTCAGTGTTACAGAAGATACAGAAAAGAAACATAAAATCTCTCATCAGTGCTGTATTTCAATGTTACAGAAGATATTCTTGTGTAGATAGTATAAAGATCTGATCTGAAGACATAGTTTTTCCACTTATAGCAAAATTCAAGCTATATACATGTTTGTCGTCAAGAGTACAGTTCGAAAAATCAAGCTTTGTTTCTTAAGGGTGAAGAAATGTACATGAATGTCGCCACATACAGAAACTGATAACATTAAAGACACAACTCACCACTTCTCTCTCTCTCTCTCTCTCTCTCTCTCTCTCTCTCTCTCTCTCTCTCTCTCTCTCTCTCTCTCTCTCTCTCTCTCTCTCTCTCTCTCTCTCTCTCTCTATCTATCTATCTATCTATCTATCTATCTACCTCTCTTTCCTGCCCACAGTTCCCTTCTTATCCGCTTTCTCTCCGTCTTTTCCCCCTCTCTGCCACTCACAGGGCCCCAAGCTCAGCATTAACTCGTCCTGCCTGGGTATGAAGGCTCAAGTAATTACATTAGCAAGGCCAATATTTCAGTCTTCACTTAGTAGGTCAGGACCGGCAGTGGACGTGAGTAGCCTGGGGTGTACGGACTAAAGGAGGAGAGGCTGTTAAGGGGATGGGACTGAGTTTAGGGATGAGGGGTGGGAGGAAGAGCAGAGGTAGGAGCAGGGTAATGGGTGGTATGGGCTGAGACTTAGGGTGAAAGGATTGAGAGGTTTTAGGCTGGAGAAGATTAGGGGTGATGGTTGATGATTGCGGTAGTGTCGGATGAGGCATCGGTAAAGAGAAGGCTGAGTGTGGAGAGGTAGTGAGATGAGATATTTGCTGAGGAGATAAAGAATGTGGATGGCAGTGAGAGGTGATAGGGGAGGGGCTGAAAGTGTTGGTCTACGTTCAGGGAGCCATGAGTTAAGGATAGGAGGAAGGCGTGACGAGGAAGGGATAAAACTGATAGGATAGGAGGAGAGAAACGAGGGTAAGTCGAGGTAAGCTTCAAAAAGGAACTAGCTAGACAAAGCTTAGATGGAAGGGAGGTAACAGGAAATATTATATCATCTGATACTTAAACACAAAGAGACTTATGTATATCCGCTTGTCAGATGTACATATATAGATTTTCTCTCTTCTCTCATAACTCACCCCAACACAGTATGTATTCTCTCTGGACACCACCCGTCATGCTAGAGCTAGTAGGGGTACTGACTATTGACTGTGGCGAAGAAGGTTCGGCCGGAGGACCCAACTGATGATTGATGCCTTACATTTACTCACCGCAGGCAGAGCACGAGAGGAAGCACCCGTGAAATGATAGCACATTCCCATGTTAAAAGTACGCCCCTAGGGTCACGCTGAACTGATACTCTTCGTTTGCAAAATGGTTGCCCTTGCTGGCCCTGCTGGTGCCTGAGAGGCAGCGCCGAGGTTTGGCGTTGTTATTATGATGTGAACCAGACTGATGATCATTGGCAACACTGATCAATGCTGTTTGCCTCTACCAGAGGCTGACCACGAGATCCTATCTGATGTTGGTAGGTCCATAGACATTGTTGCGACTGTTTCGTCTGCTCCCACCTGACCACTGGAACAAGGCAGTTGTAATTACTTGGTTCGCCAGCTGTGTGTAGGTGAGTAAATCACTATAAGGCTACGAGCGACGAATACGTGGCTTAGGAAGAAACTCAGCTTTTCTAACAATGTTTGAATGTTGCTGACTTGAGAAGGTACTAGAGAGAGTGTTCTATAAGCTGTTCTTCGCGAATCTGAAGTATTTATGTTTGATCCAGTACATAGCCCATAGCCATGTTAGCAAGATTTTAAACAGTAAATGAGGTTGCTTTATGTAAATTATTGGGTTTACTGACTGTATTGTAATAAGAAAATTCACTAGAGATGTTAAGGTATGAATCGCTGTTAGTATGGCCACCGACTCTTAGCTGGAATAATGGCGAGGTTACTTTAGATTTGTCGTCAGATGCGGTATGAGGGCTTGTCTGGGTGATGCTGAACAGTCACTTGACTTTTAGCGAGGATGAAAAAATGCTGGGATGTTGCAGGAATCTTTTAAACAATGATGTTAGAAGACGTCATAAATACTGCGTTTGTGACCAGGAACCTCTGTCAACTAACCGTTACTAATCTTAGCAATGCAGGTTTAGTAACGAAGGTTTCCTGAGAACGAGCCCTTAGTGACATGAGGGATGGTGAGAGGAACGAGCCCTTAGTGACATGAGAGATGGTGAGAGATTGCATTAGTATCAAAATGATAGCGATGTCAACAACAAGGATCTTAGTAAGGGGACTCCTACACTCTGGCTGCAGACGGTGTCAACAATGGTCGCGTAAGTAAGCAGACTGGCGACCCTGGGTAAACAAACACGAGAAGAAGATATATAACATGTTTGTGCAGAGTTTACATCAACACGAGTGAGCCAAGATACACAGAGAAGAGGCTCCTCTGTCCATCCAGCGTCACACCACATTACTGGATACTCAGGTCCTCAGCCATGTGAGGGCTCCCTTCAACCTACCCACCTCTCTAGCTCGCTCGACACCTCTCTTGCTGGATCTGGTGAAGGAATCACACCTTGTCCTCTGCCACACCACCGCTTCATTCCTTCTCTTCCGTCTTTTAATGCCAGCTATCTACATATCTATCTATCTATTCATATATATATATATATATATATATATATATATATATATATATATATATATATATATATATATATATATATATATATATATATATATATATATATTAGTGAAAGTGTGTTCAGAAAGCGTTTGACAAGGAGGTGGACTGAGGGAATATCCCTGAGGGTGTGTGTGGAGGATGTGTATTAAGGTGTTTTGGTGGTGTTGACCTAAGATGAGCGTTCCTCACGGGAGATCTGAACGAGCGTATCAAAAATCAAACAAACAAACAAAAAAATGTGTTTTGTGGTTGAGTCTTATAGCAGAAACCATGTCATTGTCTACACTCAAGTTCAGGCGTGCAACATCCCGTCAACACTGTATGTAATGCGCTCCCACACACTTGGAATCTATTACACGTTCACAAGTAATTGTAAAGATAACAGACGTAAAAGGTAAAGTCAGGACTTCGTATTACCATCCTGATCTGCTAATTATGGCTCTGGATTCGGGAAGAATTCGACGTCATTTCAGAGATTAATGATTTCTTGATTGCGTTTCGTGAAGTCTTTCTGTGGCTTCCTCTGATGAAAGTGGAACAAATCAGTTAAGACCAGATGACTATAACTCTTTTCAGTGTTGACATCACAGGTTGTAATGTAGCTGACATGACTACGTAGCATCCACCAAATAATCATATAACATGTTCTCATGTAGTTCTACCGGTGATTGTGATGTGATTAACATACTCATATTAGACCTCTACTACTGTACCATCACAAGGCACAGTATGATTAACTTAATCATATCAAAATACTGCTATGATATTAGTCAGTCTGCCTGATCCATCCATGGAGGGGTTGAAGGTGACTGGTTAGTGGAGGCTGCTGTCTTAAGATCAATAATTGGGGAGCGCAGGTGCTGCCAAAGTTCACTAGATGACAGGTGCCAGATGGTTGGTGGATGACGGTTGCCAGATGGTTGGTAGCTGAATGGGGTCAGATGGTCAGGGTTGACGGGAGCCAGATGGTCAGTGGCTAACGGAAGCCATATGCTGGGTGGTTGACTGGTGCCAACTGGTTACATGTCTATACGTGAGTTTTCAGAGCTACTAAAAAAAAAGATGTGCGACTGCATGCAACACGAGTATGTATGTACACACACACACACACACACACACACACACACACACACACATTCTCACTCTCTCTCTCTCTCTCTCTCTCTCTCTCTCTCTCTCTCTCTCTCTCTCTCTCTCTCTCTCTCTCTCTCTCTCTCTCTCTCTCTCTCTCTCTCTCTCTCTCTCTCTCTCTCTCTCTCTCTCTCTCTCGTCACTAGAGTCCCACCTTAAGAAAACATTAAAGGAGACAGACTGTCTGAAGGCAAACATTAGAATAGCATTCAAATACATGGATAAGGAAATGTTCATAAAGCTATTCACATCCTAAACTAAGCCAAGATTAGAATCCTTCTGAAATTGATCATTGCAATTAAAGTAGCACAAAGAACTCACAGAGTAGTTCCAGAGGAGGGCAACAAAGGTGGTACCACTTGTAGGGACCTGATTTACAGGAAATATGTTGAAGGTGTCTATGAAGGAAGACAGGAAAGTTAATAATGACCTTCAAGCTTTTAAACCAATGCAATGACGTCAACAGTGAATAGTTCATAAAAAGGTGAAAGAAACAACCACCTGTCATCTTCTTGACTCATTAGTCACATGATTGATCAGCTCTTGGTCTTTTTATCTATTAGCATTAAGCATTTGTTGTCTGCTATACTGACCTGTTGTTACCTCGACCCGCTCAATGTACTAACCATTAACGCAGCTATTACATGACGTTGCAACTATTGCCTCTGCAATCCATCATATGTGCAATCCAGCCGCTGCGTCAGTGATCTCGTAAGACCAGCTGTAGGTACCATTTCTCATAATAGACTAGAATCATACTACCCGTTGTTCGTGTTATTAAATTACAGATGCTTGCATCGAATTGCTTGCTCTATTTTCATATATTGTTATAAATTTTCATGTTCTATTGCATAAATTTCAATATATTTGGTACTGTATATGACAAATTGATTCCAATTTCTTTTGCGTATTCCACGGCGCTGGTTTTGATGAATAAGTGAAGGGTTCTGCCGATGGGGGACAGAGTACATTTAAGGCATTGAGAAGTGGCCATAAAGGCAGGCGAATCACTACCCTTCATCGACTGTCAGCAGACGACGCTTTCTTGCCGCACAAGAGTAGAAGAATACTCCTCATATCATGGATGCCACGTCTCTTAGACCTGTATTTCTCCGCTAAGCAAAGAGGGTTTTAAAAGAGACAAAGACGCAGAGATAAATATGCAGACGAATGGGAGACAGATAGAGATAGACAGAAACATAAGCAGACAGCAAGACTAGCAGAGGCAACTCACACACTGACCGCCATATATATTGCCACTTCTGATCAGTTTCTCAAGCGGAGGCAATAGTGTGTAGCAGGTCTGTTGTCACGGTCGCTGCCCCGTCATGCCTCACCGGCATTGACTTTCTGTCACCCAAGAACTGCTTTCACTGGCGTGTACATGGAGTCTCTATTGTATGTGTTAGTAGAATTATAGAGGCAAGAACAAAAAAATTGAGTTGAATTTCTTTTTTGCGAACTTCAAGAGTAAATGTCTTATTCTTGCTTAAGAATTTTGACGTCTAAATGATGTTGACAGGAAAGTGAATTCTTCTGGGAAAAGTTAGATGAAAACTCTCCTTTAATCTACAAATTCTGGCTTGAGTCTGAAATTCCGGCAAAAGGATTGATATCCAACGTCAGACATTAAGTTAGATCTTAAAATACTGTTATTGGTCCATATTTCTTCATCGCAGCTCGCCATGCTCATACTGTGTCCATTCATTCTCTTGCTTTTAGCTGTAAATAGACTCATTCCTGTGGTTTATGTTTTCAAGTTTACTCGTTTGGCTTGAATCTTGTCAGGCGCCATTTGTTGATATGATGGGCTTTCGTTCAGCTGGGGAGAATACTGCCAAGCTCTGCTGGGAAGTATTCGATGGTTCAGGTTTTTCATCAGTTACTTATAATGAGCATTGGACCTCCTGCTGAGTGTGATGTTTTCTTGTTATATCAAGAACTGTCAGACAAGTTTCTTTAACTACATGATTCAAGTCTGACCAGTTGGAGCACTACTACAGTTATGGCTTAGTGATTACTTTCTATGCTGATTGATTCTGTTCGTTTTGAGCTGACGGGGAGTTGAGATGGTCAGGAAAGCTACGTTAAATGCTGAGTTTGATGTCCTTCTGGCTTGTGGTGCCAGCATGATAAACTACAACGTAAACAGTGTGTTCTGGCCTGGGTGTAAAGTCAGCTTCATCAACATATAAAGTTCTAGGTAAACTTCGCCTACGGTAAACCTAGGCAGAAATATAGGTAAGGTCATGGATGTGCAGATACCACACGAGAGATGAGTGGGGAACATAAGAAAGAGGATTAGTTCATACACTTGGTCATCACTACGGTGGCAGTAAGTGCACTGTGTAAGAGATGACAGAGTGACACATTACATGTGTGGAGCGAGAGAGACGCGTTGAAGTACCAACGTCTGTCATATATGTATTCCTCAGCAAATCTTAAGATATATATATATATATATATATATATATATATATATATATATATATATATATATATATATATATTTATATTCTTTATTTTGCTTTGTTGCTGTCTCCCGCGTTTGCGAGGTAGCGATATATATATATATATATATATATATATATATATATATATATATATATATATATATATATATATATATATATATATATTTCCAGCAAATGTGTTTGCATCAATCGTGACGATAAAATCCACATGGAAGCACTGCAGCCGTTGAGATGAGAGGACTTGGTGGTAGCGCCGCACAATATTCAGTAAGCACTGGCTGGCACTGTGTTATAAATATTATAAGAATCAAGATCCGCCTCCATAAA
Source organism: Panulirus ornatus (assembly GCF_036320965.1). Taxonomy (NCBI): domain Eukaryota; kingdom Metazoa; phylum Arthropoda; class Malacostraca; order Decapoda; family Palinuridae; genus Panulirus; species Panulirus ornatus. The sequence continues at coordinate 875,816 of NC_092243.1, read as the reverse complement.
GCTCACCAGTGACTCATGTAACGAGTGGGAACCTTTGAATATTGTCGAGAGAATATTGTAAATATCATAGAGAAAGAATACACTGCTCTATCACAGTCCACCTGTCGGCCATCAGAAGTGCTCCTCCGAGCATATATTGTAATGGTGAACCTTCAGCGTCACACACGTTGAGGGTGATGATGTGACCTGTCAGGGTATGTGTACATAACGTTACATACATGTGTACATAACGTTACATATATAGGTGCTTGTGACTATTTTGTCATCCTGATCCCGTCTCATATCTGAGTGCAACTGATGTACGGCCCATTTCTGGTGTGCTAAACATATGTTGCCACGGTTTATTTTCCTTTGTTTTGCACTTGCAAGAGTTCATGTAAAACACGTTTGAATATTCATATAACCGGGAGAACCAAGACAGCTCCAAAAGAATATACATATTCTGTCCATCTGTCTTTCTCTCTCTCTCTTTGTTCTATATATATATATATATATATATATATATATATATATATATATATATATATATATATATATATATATATATATATATATATATATATGTGATGTCTCCATGGTTGTTTAATTTGTTTATGGATGGGGTTGTTAGGGAGGTGAGTGCAAGAGTTTTGGAAAGAGGGGCAAGTATGAAGTCTGTTGGGGATGAGAGAGCTTGGGAAGTGAGTCAGTTGTTGTTCGCTGATGATACAGCGCTAGTGGCTGATTCATGTGAGAAACTGCAGAAGCTGGTGACTGAGTTTGGTAAAGTGTGTGAAAGAAGAAAGTTAAGAGTAAATGTGAATAAGAGCAAGGTTATGAGGTACAGTAGGGTTGAGGGTCAAGTCAATTGGGAGGTAAGTTTGAATGGAGAAAAACTGGAGGAAGTAAAGTGTTTTAGATATCTGGGAGTGGATCTGGCAGCGGATGGAACCATGGAAGCGGAAGTGGATCATAGGGTGGGGGAGGGGGCGAAAATTCTGGGAGCCTTGAAGAATGTGTGGAAGTCGAGAACACTATCTCGGAAAGCAATAATGGGTATGTTTGAAGGAATAGTGGTTCCAACAATGTTGCATGGTTGCGAGGCGTGGGCTATGGATAGAGTTGTGCGCAGGAGGATGGATGTGCTGGAAATGAGATGTTTGAGGACAATGTGTGGTGTGAGGTGGTTTGATCGAGTAAGTAACGTAAGGGTAAGAGAGATGTGTGGAAATGAAAAGAGCGTGGTTGAGAGAGCAGAAGAGGGTGTTTTGAAATGGTTTGGGCACATGGAGAGAATGAGTGAGGAAAGATTGACCAAGAGGATATATGTGTCGGAGGTGAAGGGAACGAGGAGAAGTGGGAGACCAAATTGGAGGTGGAAAGATGGAGTGAAAAAGATTTTGTGTGATCGGGGCCTGAACATGCAGGAGGGTGAAAGGAGGGCAAGGAATAGAGTAAATTGGATCGATGTGGTATACCAGGGTTGACGTGCTGTCAGTGGATTGAATCAGGGCATGTGAAGCGTCTGGGGTAAACTATGGAAACCTGTGTAGGTATGTATATTTGCGTGTGTGGACGTATGTATATACATGTGTATGGGGGTGGGTTGGGCCATTTCTTTCGTCTGTTTCCTTGCGCTACCTCGCAAACGCGGGAGACAGCGACCAAAAAAAAAAAAAAAATATATATATATATATATATATATATATATATATATACATATATATATATATATATATATATATATATGTATATATAAAAGAAAAACAATAGGTAAAAAACTGTGAGTGTGACAGTTTCTGGAGAATCTAACACATTCAAGTGTATGATATTACACTTTAAGAAAAACTTTTTCCGGCATTCTTTTATTGATTTTTTCCAGTTGTATTTCAGTGGCAGTAACACAGAGGAAAGCAATGGTTTCATTAAAAGAATAAAGGAAATATGACTGTATTTGAAACAGAAACCATAAGAATCACTCCAAGTATAACTAAAACCAGAATAATGAAGGTTCACATGACTTAAACTGGACACGCCTCGGTCAGGGAATATGAACCCTCAAAGGTAGTAAAATTCTGCTTTAGTGTCTGACTCTGCAAATTCACATTCCTCTGGAACTGGTAAATTCAAGAAGGAATTTCGTACAAAGAGAGAACTCAGCTGTATTGTTGGAAGCTAATTTCTGTAACCCAGATTGTCATTCTTGTTAAAGCACTGAACTATAACGTGTTAAACGGAATACAAGAAAAACTTTCATTCAAGCCAGCATAGACCCATCACTCGATACGCTGCAATAATAATCTGTGCGTCAGTGGAACCAAACACCCAGTGGACTCAATGTCAGTGTTGACGAGGCTTGACACGGCACCGTCCATGTTATATGTCGCTGTTACATACAACTGTCACCACTTGTGGGGTCGATTAGAAGTGAGTATGACTGGTGATCAATATGACAAGTGCTTCTGCCTCTCTTGCAATTTATTCATGTCTCTACACGAACTATCCCTTTTTGCAAATCTTCTTTTTCCTCTCTGTATTTCCTCTTTTCTTTCTTTACTTTCATACTGTAGGGTGTTCAAGTATTCAAGAAGCACTACACTTCTGGGATAAAAAAGATTGCATTCCAATCTTGTCCTTTTAGCTGTTTTTGATTTGGAGGGGTGGAGACCTGCCATTCAGTTTTCCACTGCTGTGTCCTGCTAACAATCAATGTGCCTCTGTTGACTTTACAAACCTATGCACAAATCTTCGTGGTATGTCATTTTTCGTGTAATCTATCCCAGAATTTTGGAGTTCATATGTCAAGATGAGCAAATCGTTCCGGATGTAAATACTCACGTGCATATGAAATAATTCTCAGCATTTCTAAAATTGAGATGCTCTTGTTGATAACCACACTCTAAACTGATGGTAGTGACCGTTCAGCCTTGAAATTCCATCAACTAACCTATCAAAATGAGAGAAATGCCTGGGTGTGTTGAAAAGACTCATATATCTCAGATATAAAAGGACACAATTCCAAACATGAGGACATCTCCAATCGCAAGCGACAGTAAAGTTTTATTACAAAAATATGGTTACATTATGGTTGACCGCTGATCATGTAGTGAGATAGTGATTTATAAGAGAAAGAAAAAATATATATATAATGAGGAAGACAAAGAATACATTGAAAACTATTAAAAAATGTACAAAACAGAAACTTGTATTTCGATAACACGAAGAGTGGTAAGTGTACACATCGGGCTATCATGATAGAAGGCAGCTAAAGCTTTGTCAACAACCTAGTGACGATTGCCCCATCTGGGTGGCATAGACAGTGAGTCATGAGCACAATAGTTAGTTAGTGGACGAAATAACTGGGTGCTGTAGGCACCTGTTGGGTCAACAAGAGTTTGAGAAAGGTAACGATTTTCAACAACTGTGTCTTTGAGTAAAAAAAAAATGTGCTTCTGTTTCCTCACCAAACAGTATCTTAAAGTAAAGCTACAGAGGATTTCCTCTTTTGATCGTCCTTCTGGCTCGGTGGAATCTGAGAAATTCAAGTGAAATCTTAGCGACAACAGACAGAAGACGTGAGAGATCGTCAGTGAAACTGTAAATAAGATGTTGTTTCTTTGTTCGACTTGGCATTTATGTAACATGCTGATCTGGGTTCGAAAAATCTGTAAAATAAGAACTCGATTATTATCAAATGACAAACAAAAACACGGAAAGATATATAGAAAATTAAGTAAACATTTAGGAACACACACACACACACACACACACACACATACACACACACACACACACACACACACACACACACACACACACACACACACACACACACACACACACACGTCAAAGTTGGTCTGAAACATGGTTGACGAAGTTTAACCCGTAATGAGTGAAAGATGGCCTTGATACGAATATAATCTTGTAGGATATTATCTACAGGAATCTGTGAGAGAGAGGGACTTGGGACATCGACATTGTTGCCAAAGCCCCACTAATGAACTGTAAAGTTGTCTGTTGGCAAATATCAGAATTCTATTTTGATATAAAAATAGGAGATATTCAGCAGCTGTTCTCCTCAGTATCACGCTACAAGTGGAATACACTTCTCTCATTCGTTTAAGGTGCTTCAGGAAGAACAAACTAACACAGGTCCAGAGGAGAGCATATGTAACGATGTATTGTCATCGTATAAGGATAGCTGATGACTGGAAAAATTAAGGAGTGAAATTGTTAATGATGACAGCATACGAAAGCTGAAAACGCAGTATTATAGTGGAGAAACTTCTGGAGATGGGGCCCCACGAGCGCAGGACTTCCTCACTGCAATGTACAAATGTAAACCCAAATGTTCATCCTCCACTCGGGGCTGGTCGGTAAATGGGTACTTGGCTTAGGCTGGTGTGTGTGTGTGTGTGTGTGTGTGTGTGTGTGCTCACACAGGAGTAAAGACATAGTACACATACAAGAGACTTGGCAACAGAGTGTAAAACTCTCTCCCCTTAACACACAAACAATAATAATAAACAGGTATCCCGTCCCCGCGTACACACACACACACACACACGCTGTGGATTTTCAGCCGAGTGGCTGACTAGATCCGATAAACCGTAGTCTGTTTAATCATCTACTTACATAACTATACACATACACATACATGCATACACATACATGCAAACGCACTTAAATAAACACACACATGCATATACATAGTTGAAGATAAATACATTTGCACGGAGAGAGAGAGAGAGAGAGAGAGAGAGAGAGAGAGAGAGAGAGAGAGAGAGAGAGAGAGAGAGAGAGAGAGAGAGAGAGAGAGAGAGTGCAGAACTATCATTCTCCATGGCAGTTCAGGAACCTACATGCTCTTTGTACACAAAAAACAACTATCAAGGCTCACTTCACTTGAATCAGTATAGTTGTGCGTGTCAACCTTCAGTAATTTGGGAACTGTCGGGCATCATTAGTGAGAATAATCACAAAACCAACAACAGATGAAACGAGAAACAATCCAGCGAGTGCGATTAAAGAAGCTAAATATGGAACAACCCTTCATCTCAGCTCTGTTATTGAAGGAAATTGGAATCTCTGGATTATGAAATGTGACAATTTTCCATGATAAGGGAACGAGCTACGTCACTGCAGTAAGAGAACCAGCCTAGCTACACATATCTTGTTACTGTCGGTCACACCGTCACATACTAACCTTTTGTATTATAATTTTCCGTTTTGCGTATACGTCGGCAGATAAGTTCAGTCTGTTAATGGTTTGTGAACTATCATTTCCCTGATTTTCACATTGCTTAGGAATAGAGGCACTGCATAAGCGTTATGCTTTCAAGTGAGAAAGTAACATCAATCCTAAAACAATAATTTAAGAGAATCATAGTTTGAACAGATGTCAAAACATCAGATGACACCGAAGAAAGCATTGAACTTCACTTCTGAAAATTGCAGGATTTGATGAACGTTACTTCCTGAAGCACCATAAACCATGAACGATAACACACACGCACACACACACACACACACACACACACACACACACACACACACACACACACACACACACACACACACACAGAAAACCAACGAACAAAGAAACAAATACAGCAAAAAGTATTTTTAGCGTATGAGTGTATGTGTGGCTCATAATGAGGTACATTGGCGGAATGCCTGTAGAGCACCACTGTATAAAGCCTAGGAGGACAAAAGTGAATGTTCAAATTATAGAGGAATACGTTTGTGAGTTGTGTGGGAGACTGGTGATTGAGTGGGTGGTGGCATGCACAAAGAATCAGACTGGGAAGGAACAATGTGGATTCAGGAGTGGTAGAGGATGTGTGAACTAGGTGTTTCTTTTGAGGAATTCGATGGAAATTTTTTTTGAGAAACAGAAGGATTTCTACATGGCATCTATAGATCTGAAGAAAATGTACGATAAGGAAGATAAAGATGCTTTGTTGAAAGTATTACGAATATATTATGGAAAGAGAGGAAAGGTACTAGAAGCAGTGAGGAGCTTTTAGCAAGAAAGGAAGGCGTGTGTAAGATTAGGAAGAGAAGAAGAGATGTCCCAGCTGAAGGTTGAACTGTGGGTAGGATGGTGAGGGAGGTGAATCCGAGGTCTTGGTGTTAGGAGTCCTGTTGCTTGAGTTCCGAGATTTGTAGAAACAGAATGTAGCCTCACTGTGTCATTTATTCCTCTGACGAAGAGTGTAAGGTCGAGACACGTATCAAGAATGAAATTCCCAACTCCTTATGTGTTCACTCCTCCCATACTCTTAAGAGTGATCGTCCCAGAGCAGAATTCCTAAGCACTGCACCGGTAAAGTCAACCCATTTCGAGTTGTTTCCCTCAGATGCGTCCTTTGTTCACTTCCACAAAGATAATATAACCACTGAAGGAGTCTTCCTCTAAGCCTGCCTGATGATTCAGGTTGTTAATTAACCTCCAATGCGGTACGGTTCAAATGCTTTCTGTGTGTGTGTGTGTGTGTGTGTGTGTGTGTGTGTGTGTGTGTGTGTGTGTGTGTGTGTGTGTGTGTGTGTGTGTGTGTGTGTGTGTGTGTGTGTGTGTGTGTGTGTGTGTGTATGTGTGTGTGTGTGTGTGTGTGTGTGTGTGTGTGTGTGTGTGTGTTTGTGTGTATGTGTGTGTGTGGGTGTGTGTGTGTATGTTTGTGTGTGTGTGTGTGTGTGTGTGTTGTGTGTGTTTGCGTGTGTGTGTGTGTGGTGATGTGATGTAGTGTGTGTGTGTGTGTGTGTGTGTGTGAGTGTGTGTGTGTGTTTGTGTGTGTGTGTATATGTGTGTGTGGTGTGTGTTGTGTGTGTGTGAGTGTGTGTGTGTGTTTGTGGTGTGTGTGTATATGTGTGTGTGTGTGTGTGTGTGTGTGTGTGTGTGTGTGTGTGTGTGTGTGTGTGTGTGTGTGTGTGATCCCTAATTGCCTGCCTCGAAGAGAGTGATTTACAAAAGTCTTGTCTTGTCTTTTGACCTTGTACATACGTACTTTATCTTTACTTCTGTGTGCATACACACACACACACATACACACACACACACACACACACACACACACACACACACACACACACACACACACACACACACACCCATACATACACACACACACACACACACACACACACACACACACACACACACACACCAGTGTCAGGCAGGAAGTTGCAGCAGGAGGCAAGTGGCTGTATTTCTTAACCTGGGTTGAAGCTGAGTAAACAAAAGGGAAAGGATCTTTCTATTTTTGCTGACGAGCAATATCAGAAAAATATGAATACTGGAAAGCAAAAATAAAACTGAGCAGCAATATTGTCTCTAATAAAAAGAAATAAATGGTCGGAGGTAAAGCAACTCCATGTACAGTACGTATTAAAGTCATAAATCAAGACATAAATCTTGGCAACAATTAAGGTTTGGTAGTCAACTTTTTTATTTTTTTCTGCTTCCTGATCCTGGACACTGGCTGACCTTTTGATATTTATGATGTCTGGATTATTAGCTGCGCTGAGTCAACACATGCACGGACCTCCACCTCCATATTGACACATATGAATGTTCACGTGTGTAATTGTGTGTAGTTATTCATATGTACTATACAGGGAGGGAGTTGTACACATACGGCCACATACCCTGAACTTTTTCTACTATCATACAACTTTTAAGTCTTGTGCATTATGTCCACATTCACATTTTCATCATTAATTTTCATTTCCATCCATCCACTTCTCTTGCGCTATAATGTAAGTCTTTGCGTCTTTTCAAACAGATTTCGCACTTGATTTCACGTTATGGCCTGAGGGATGTTGTATCCTTCAATCCTTCGAAAACTATAATATTGACATCATTACACTAGCTTGAAAACTTAAAGGTTAGGATCAGGTCACCATTTGCTCTCTTCTCTTCCACAGCGGAGGAATTCATGGACTGTGATCGTTCTCTGTAATTCCTCTCCAATAATTTAGGTAGTATTTGTGTTGCTCTTCTCTGGACCTACTCTATCAGTTCCCTGTGCTTCTTGATGCGCGATGGACAAAACTGAGAAGCATGGTCAAGTTTTGCTTAATATAGGACGTGCACAGCTGGCTGAATATATCCTTATCCATATACACGACTGATATTCCAATCTTCCCCATCTGACGGGTTGTCTTCTAAATTCTTCTTATGTGGGACTCTGGCTGCAAGTTATGGAAGATGTTTACTCCAAGTCTCTCTCACACACACATATCCTGAAGCTTTTTTTATTCTTACATCATATTTATCCTGAGGCCTTGGTTCGCTGTGTTCCATCTTTATCAAGTAACGTTTACTCGGATAGAATTTCATAAACCATGTAACAGACTAACTCTGGAGTTTATGCACTGGGTCCCTCTTCACTTTCACTTGCATCGCAGGCGCGTGAATATGTTGTGTGTGTGTGTGTGTGTGTGGGTGTTTCATTTTCCCCGAGGATTCAGGAATATACTTGATCACGCGCAAAACTGTGATCCTTTCCCATATATATATATATATATATATATATATATATATATATATATATATATATATATATATATATATATAGTTTTTTTTCATACTATTCGCCATTTCCCGCGATAGCGAGGTAGCGTTAAGAACAGAGGACTGGGCCTTTAAGGGAATATCCTCACCTGGCCCCCTTCTCTGTTCCTTCTTTTGGAAAATTAAAAAAAAACGAGAGGGGAGGATTTCCAGTCCCCCGCTCCCATATATATATATATATATATATATATATATATATATATATATATGGCCCAACCACCCCCACACACTTATATATACATAAACGCCAATACACGCACATATACATACATATACATTTCAACTTATACATACATATACGTACACACACATATACATATATACACATGTACATATTCATACTTGCTGCCTTCATCCATTCTCGTCTCCACCCCGCCACACGAAATAGCACCCCCCCCCCCCCCCCTTTCCTTTACCAGCGAGGTAGCGCCAGGTAAAATCAAAAAGGCCACATTCGTCACATTCAGTCTCTAGCTGTCATGTGTAATGAACCGAACTAATGAAATGATTCACATTTTGCACTTTGATAATATGTGCATAAATAACGGCTAGATATCTGCATCACTTCATCTCTTCGTATTTTTTGCACAAGTGAGTGAAGAATGAATCAGAATAATATCAGGAAATTAGCAAGCTGATATCCAGCTTAAGCTAATCTTCAGCTTACGTCATGACCTCCCAGTTTTGTAATACCTCAATCGTGTATTTTCAGCCGAATGACTAGCGTGTCATTACGGGAGAACCAAATCTATCACTAATTACAGAATAATAAGCAATAACCACAACTGTACTCTAAAAGGACAGTGATGGACCATAGCATGATTCATGAGGTGCAATCACTGAGCATAGCCTTACCGGTACCTGGGATGTATTAGTGGACCATAACATGACTCCTAAGGCACGACCATCGACCATAGCATGTCTCCTGGGGTATAATCGGTCACCACAACATGACTCCTGAGGCGCAACCGTTCACCATAACGGTAAACAAATATTGATCTTAACATCACCATAGGAACAAAAATATGTTGGCCTCAACAGTACCCTGGGAGCGGCATTGACCAGAACAGCACAACGGAAGGACACATGTTGGCAAGGAAAGCAACGTTGGGGACCAAACCTGGACCACAACAACACTACCAAGAGAGATATATTGCCCCTGGCACACCTGTGGGAAGACCAAAAAATTATAAGAGCACTGTATGAGAAAATTATATTGACAATAACATCACTAAAGGAAGAGAAAACATTGACAATAACTGCACTGGAGGAGGACAAATAACAAACATAACAGCGCGCTGCTGGAACAAATATTGACCACAGGAGCATCAGGCAATGACATCTATTACTTTCATTACTGTCCAACCGCAGGGTATGGCTACTCAGTCAATAGCGTGCAGATCTCGTCCTTAACTCCTCCTATACCAGAGATCATTTGTCCTTAACTGCTGAGTTGGCAATCAGCTCTAGCTAATCACACTCGAGGTAGTTTGCTTTACTTGATGATAAACATGGGACAAATTGGCCAATAACGTTGCATTCAAGATTGGAAGGGAGGGAGAGGCGAATGGGAAATGAATCGAAGGGTTAAGAGATAGAAGGTGAGGGATGAGAGTGGAGGATGAGCACTGATGGGGAAGCGTGTATGACGAATTATGGGGAACGGATGACATACGGGAAAGTAAGGGTGAGATCTAAGGGGAAGTAAGGGAAGGTGTGGGAGTGGGAGACGGTAGAGGGTGCACAGGTAAGATCACTTGTTCCTTCCTATGATAGGTAAGTTTAGTACTTCTGTATTCCACCCAGGGTCCTCACCGGCGACGGACGTGATGCACCTGCCGGCGTGATGTCCGTGGGGTACCCAGGGCATGGAGGTAGTAGGAGGAGACAAAGGAGGAGCAGGTCACCCTACCTAAAGCAAGACAGGATAGAGGGAGTCAAACAGCGTCGAGCTTCCAAAATGATTCTGGGACCGAGACAGAAATCTTACAAAATTACATGAAACGACTTGAGTTGATTTAGCTTAGAAAAGAGAAGTGCAAGAGGTGATTAACACAAGCATTCAAAATGATAAAAGGCTTTGATAATTCTGATTTTACTCGCAGCAATGGATACACACTTGTGTGCTAACCATTCACCTCGAATGAGGCGAAGTACTTTTTCTTCAACGGCATTGTTAACATATGATACGATTTGCCAATTAAAGTGGTTGAAAGTAGTATTGTATATCGTTTAAGAATAAGCTTGATAAATCCTTCGCTTCAAGTCCGCGACCCATTATATTCGCCTTCATAGTGAAAATGGAAATTTGCAGGCTGTATGAATTATCTGCTTGCCTTCTAACTATTACCATACGAATCTGTGAGTTTCTGATATCATCCACTATTACAAGCACCTTTGAAAGGACTTAAGGGTCTGTTGCTGTTTGAATTCCTTTGCATTCCTTTGTGCATAAACATGTACACTCTTAACGTTATAAAGATAGAAGATATTTATTCAAACTTCTACAATTCCCTTCATACAGCCTTACAGGTGAATTTTGTGCTTGAAGTGAAAAATGAACGTTAGAGAAAACTCTCACACATTGTAAAACTACAGGGGATTAGAATTTATTTATTGGTCGAGCGGACGTTTAGCACAGCACGGCATGCAGCCAAGGTCACTCCAATATTCAATTGAACTGAACATCAGTAGTGCTGAAGCTTAGCTGTGGTGGTGGTATTGTGGTCTAGTGCGTGAGTGGTTCTGGGTAGCTGTATGGTGGTGGTAGTGTTGTGGTCTGGTGATTTTATGGGTATTATGGACGTATGATGGTGCGGTGGTTGTGTGTGTGTGTGTGTGTGTGTGTGCTGGTATGGTGGTTGTTTGCTGCGAGCGCCTGTGTTGTGGTGATGAAGCTATTGTGTGGGTGTGGGTGGTGTGGTGGATGTATATCAGTGTGGTGGTGTGAGCCACACTGGTTGGTGTGTAAGGTGGTCGGGTTGAGTGAACCGTTGTGGTAGTGTGAACCGAGGTGGTCGGGTTGAGTGTACCGTTGTGGTAGTGTGAACCTAGCCGGTCGGGTCGAGTGTACCGTTGTGGTAGTGTGAACCTAGCCGGTCGGGTCGAGTGTACCGTTGTGGTAGTGTGAACCTAGCTGGTCGGGTCGAGTGTACCGTTGTGGTAGTGTGAACCTAGCTGGTAGCTTGAGTCAGGGTTGTGGTTCAACCCAGGTGGCTGTGAGAAGGTAGTGTTGGTCATGTTTTCCACTCCGTTAACCCGGTCATGCCCAGGTCCCAGATCCCGGTAATGGTGGCTTCACCTAGTGTCCCGACGATGAATGTGCCACGAAGGATTTTCGGTTCCATTGGACGACTGAAATATTCATATGATGGTTAATTTGCATAAGATCAACGTCTCCTTACATTATGACCACACACAGTGACCATGGTGCTGGTGTTCACCCATCATGAGTCACCACATCACCAGGTGATCTACTGAACACTAAGAGTACATGTAATAATAATGATAATGGTATTTATGATAATGATAATAATGAAGGTATTGATGATAATGATAATGATGTTGGCATTGATGATAATAATAATAATGATGGTATTGATGATAATGATAATAATGTTGGTATTGATGATAATAATAATAATGATGGTATTGATGATAATAATAATAATGATGGTACTGATGATAAAGATAATGATGTTGTTATTGATGATAATAATAATAATGATGGTATTGATGATAATAATAATAATGATGGTATTGATGATAATGATAATAATGTTGGTATTGATGATAATAATAATAATGATGGTATTGATGATAATAATAATAATGATGGTACTGATGATAAAGATAATGATGTTGTTATTGATGATAATAATAATAATGATGGTATTGATGATAATAATAATAATGATGGTATTGATGATAATGATAATAATGTTGGTATTGATGATAATGATAATAATGATGGTATTGATGATAATAATAATAATGATGGTACTGATGATAATAATAATAATGATGGTACTGATGATAAAGATAATGATGTTATTGATGATAATAATAATAATGATGGTATTGATGATAATAATAATAATGATGGTATTGATGATAATGATAATAATGTTGGTATTGATGATAATGATAATAATGATGGTATTGATGATAATAATAATAATGATGGTACTGATGATAATAATAATAATGGTATTGATGGTAATAATATTAATGGTATTAATAATGATAATGATAATAATAATAATGATTATGATAATAATGATAATAATAGTAAATACAATAATAATGATAATAATGGTATTGATGATAATGATGATAATAATGGTATTAATAATGATAATGAAAATAATAATAATGATTATGATGATAATGATAATGATAGTGAATACAATAATAATGATAATAATGGTATTGATGATAATGATAATAATGATAATGATAGTAAATACAATAATAATGATAATAATAGTAAATACAATTATAATGATAATAATGGTATTGATGATAATGATAATAATGATAATGATAGTAAATACAATAATATTGATAATAATAGTAAATACAATGATAATGATAATAATGGTATTGATGATAATGATGATAATAATGGTATTAATGATAATAATGATAACAATAATAATTATAATGATAGTAAATACAATTATAATGATAATGATAGTATTGATGATAATAATGATAATAATGATAGTGATAATAATAATAATTATAGCATTAATAATAATAATGATAATGATAATGATAATAATGCTAATAATAATAATAGTGATAATAATAATAATAATAATAATAATAATAATAATAATAATAATAATGATAAAGATAATAATTATGATAATGGTAATAATAATAATGATGATAATGATACTGGTAATGATGATAATGATAATGATAGTAATGATAATGACAATGATAATAGACATGATGACAACACTCATAATTATTGCTATTACTATCATTATTAATACTATCATTGCTATTATAATTATCATTACTATTATCATTACTATTGTTGTTATCATTATTATTATCATTATTATCATTATTATCATCATTATCATATTACTAGGATTATATGAAGAAACAGCAGAGCACATGCAACATTGTGACCTGAAAATACAGCTCCGACTTCCTAGCACACGTCATGACACCTGTGATCTCGACCCTTAACCTTTCAGTCTCGTAGTTAGTTAGGACACTGGCGTGGGAAGCAATACACACTCCAACTTTGGTGTAAGGTAACGATTCCCTTCGCCACAGATACCATCAGCAGCAGATGGGAAGTGGTGATAGGCAAGAGGGGAACACACTCCCCCTCACACAACAAGACCGAGGCATATACTTGGAAAACATGGATAATGAAATTATTTTATTAATGATAATAAGAGGAACAAAACGAGAAATGAAATGCGTAAAATTATAACAACAAGAAAGACAACAGATATTTTTAATGTGTCTGATTGTATTGATAAATGGTAATTATCATCAAAATTTTCATGAGCTCAATTGCAGACAAAAGTCTGCAAAAGTCTTCACTAGAAACTATCCTTTCAATCAATTTGAGCTGAACAAGCGTATCCACTATCCTTCACTTGTAACGTTTAATGTGGCACTTTGGTATTTACCGCCGTCTGATATGCCTCCAGCTGTGCTGACCGCGTTGCAGAGGGCAACTTGGCTGAAACTGAGTTCTGCAATTACGTCCCTTTTTTTAAAGAAAAAAAAATGACGCCCCAGTCTTGGCTTAATCTCTCTTGCTCATATACTGCTGTAACGAGGACGAAATGTATCTGGCGGCAGAAACACTTCTGTTCTTCCTATTCTCATTACGCCTACATATCTACTCAGTAATCTTGCGGAGCTGTTACTCGTGGAGCCAAGTATGTTTTCTTTAAAGAATAGTACGTTGACTGACCCTTCTTTACTAGTAAATCATTTTCTTTCTTACCAAAAAGTGTTTTCCGACGACTTCCGTATCACACCTGATCATTACAGCCGTCTCCATCAACGTAGGCATCTGGTTTGAATGGTAGACCTCTTTTCGTCTGAAAGGACTAGCGGTATTGTGCTTGCTTTGATCCCTAATCGCCTCTTCAGATTCAATGTAAAACCCTAAACCTGTCTTCCAAATGGGTGCAGTCTTCGTCACAGACCATTCGTACGACAGGAGACCGTTCAAACCCTTTCCAACTATCTCTTTATTGCTTTAACTTCTGCCATCTCCAGTCTGCGAAAGTTCCCTATGTAACCCTTCTTGGATCATCCTTTCCTTGAGATTTTGGTAGATCTATTCCTATAACCCATGATATCTCCATAGCATTTGACAGGATGTGGCACAAGACTTGCATACTAAACATCCTTCTCTTGGGTTCATCACTTCCCTCTTTCTCTGACTTGTAGTTTAGTTCCCAGTCACGCCATCGCGTTAGTAGCTGATGTCCAACTTTCCCTTCTTATTCCGCCTTCAGTGATGTCATTTAGGGTTCTTTCTTGTCATCTATGTTGTTTTTCTCTTCATAACGATCTTTTCTCAACAACTATCCTTATCCACTCTCGCGTTGATGATTCCCTTCTACATATTTTCACTCTCCTTCCTCTTCTCATTCTGATACATGTTATACTGGACATAATAGTATACTGCCTATACACGTAGGTTTTACTAATGTCTCATTCGAAACCTCACTAGTTCGCTCCTATCAAATTTCTAAACACTACAACACAAAGTCTCTGTCTTCCACACCAGCCCGAACTCCCTAGTTAGTAAACATTGCAAATTCTGCTTCCCAGAAGATTGGGCTGTTCTCTGAGTTGTAATAATATAGGGTGTCTCCTCCTCCCGTGTATGATACACTGGTCACATACCTGGGTTATCTCATCTTTGAAACAATCAAATAAATTCCATCTATCTTATCTACTCTCCCAGTAGCACCTTTCCTCACCCATCCCTTTCAATACATCATGATATTCCTTCTTTTTCTCAGTTTTAGAAGAATGATCTCGCGCAATGATATTATGGTGTCTATGAGTTAATCTTGTCCCCTTAAACCTAAACTTGCATCTTTCAACTGATTGCTTGTTCCCATAGTTTCTTTGTGGAGACCAGCTACGCGAGGATTGGCCACTATGAAACCTTTTTTCCTCGCTTAGGTACGCTATGCAGCTGTCTTCCTTCCCTCGTCTTTCGGTGGTGGTTCACCGAGAAGATGGATAAATCAGACGGCCGCGTCCATAATTAACAAACCAGCCGAATCAATATCTAATGAGCAGGCGGATAAGTTAAGTTTATCATGGCCACCAATACCTCCAAGTAATCTTTTGCTTCAGCTATCATCTACTACACCACATGAGGAAGCTGCTGGCGTAACTATAAGTACCCATACCGGGTGTCGGACGTAATGGTAAGGGTGTTGAAGATCCGTACTCTCTGACTGCATCTCCTACTGTGTTCATCATGCCCTTGATAATCCAGACTCACAGTGACGTAACATAAGTGATCATATCAACTAAAACGCTTACTAAAGGATGGCTTCGCGAGGGAAGCATGTAACGCATCCGGGGTTTCACAAAAGGGGGTGTCTCTGGGGTCAGTGTGCTCTTACCTATCTCTTATCTTTTCTCTACATTTTAATGCCCATTTCTCTCTCTCTCTCTCTCTCTCTCTCTCTCTCTCTCTCTCTCTCTCTCTCTCTCTCTCTCTCTCTCTCTCTCTCTGCTTTCAACATCATTCTCTTTGTAGAAGTTATATTCCTTCAGTGAAGGGCGCAAATGGGGAGGTGATAACAAGTAGTGGTGATGTGAGAAGGAGATGGAATGAGTATTTTGAAGGTTTGTTGAATGTGTCTGATGACAGAGTGGCAGATATAGGGTGTTTGGGTCGAGGTGGTGTGCAAAGTGAGAGGGTTAGGGAAAATGATTTGGTAAACAGAGAAGAGGTAGTAAAAGCTTTGCGGAAGATGAAAGCCGGCAAGGCAGCAGGTTTGGATGGTATTGCTGTGGAATTTATTAAAAAAGGGGGGTGACTGTATTGTTGACTGGTTGGTAAGGTTATTTAATGTATGTATGACTCATGGTGAGGTGCCTGAGGATTGGCGGAATGCGTGCATAGTGCCATTGTACAAAGGCAAAGGGGATAAGAGTGAGTGCTCAAATTACAGAGGTATAAGTTTGTTGAGTATTCCTGGTAAATTATATGGGAGGGTATTGATTGAGAGGGTGAAGGCATGTACAGAGCATCAGATTGGGGAAGAGCAGTGTGGTTTCAGAAGTGGTAGAGGATGTGTGGATCAGGTGTTTGCTTTGAAGAATGTATGTGAGAAATACTTAGAAAAGCAAATGGATTTGTATGTAGCATTTATGGATCTGGAGAAGGCATATGATAGAGTTGATAGAGATGCTCTGTGGAAGGTATTAAGAATATATGGTGTGGGAGGCAAGTTGTTAGAAGCAGTGAAAAGTTTTTATCGAGGATGTAAGGCATGTGTACGTGTAGGAAGAGAGGAAAGTGATTGGTTCTCAGTGAATGTAGGTTTGCGGCAGGGGTGTGTGATGTCTCCATGGTTGTTTAATTTGTTTATGGATGGGGTTGTTAGGGAGGTAAATGCAAGAGTCTTGGAAAGAGGGGCAAGTATGAAGTCTGTTGGGGATGAGAGAGCTTGGGAAGTGAGTCAGTTGTTGTTCGCTGATGATACAGCGCTGGTGGCGGATTCATGTGAGAAACTGCAGAAGCTGGTGACGGAGTTTGGTAAAGTGTGTGGAAGAAGAAAGTTAAGAGTAAATGTGAATAAGAGCAAGGTTATTAGGTACAGTAGGGTTGAGGGTCAAGTCAATTGGGAGGTGAGTTTGAATGGTGAAAAACTGGAGGAAGTGAAGTGTTTTAGATATCTGGGAGTGGATCTGTCAGCGGATGGAACCATGGAAGCGGAAGTGGATCATAGGGTGGGGGAGGGGGCGAAAATTTTGGGAGCCTTGAAAAATGTGTGGAAGTCGAGAACATTATCCCGGAAAGCAAAAATGGGTATGTTTGAAGGAATAGTGGTTCCAACAATGTTGTATGGTTGCGAGGCGTGGGCTATGGATAGAGTTGTGCGCAGGAGGATGGATGTGCTGGAAATGAGATGTTTGAGGACAATGTGTGGTGTGAGGTGGTTTGATCGAGTAAGTAACGTAAGGGTAAGAGAGATGTGTGGAAATAAAAAGAGCGTGGTTGAGAGAGCAGAAGAGGGTGTTTTAAAATGGTTTGGGCACATGGAGAGAATGAGTGAGGAAAGATTGACCAAGAGGATATATGTGTCGGAGGTGGAGGGAACGAGGAGAAGAGGGAGACCAAATTGGAGGTGGAAAGATGGAGTGAAAAAGATTTTGTGTGATCGGGGCCTGAACATGCAGGAGGGTGAAAGGAGGGCAAGGAATAGAGTGAATTGGAGCGATGTGGTATACAGGGGTTGACGTGCTGTCAGTGGATTGAATCAAGGCATGTGAAGCGTCCGGGGTAAACCATGGAAAGCTGTGTAGGTATGTATATTTGTGTGTGTGGACGTGTGTATGTACATGTGTATGGGGGGGGTTGGGCCATTTCTTTCGTCTGTTTCCTTGCGCTACCTCGCAAACGCGGGAGACAGCGACAAAGTATAAAAAAAAAAAAAAAAAAAAAAAAAAAAAATATTCCTTGCCAATCTTTCCTACCGCCTTCGTGTCTCTCTCTATCAAAAGGTGGAGTACTTGCGAAAGCTGGCATAGAAAATACATTATGAGGAAATGGGATGCACCCTTACTCCTCCCCTTTTCCACCAGTCTCTCATTTCTTCCTCTCTCTTTCCCTCTCTTTCTCACCCATATTGTAGCCCTCCCAACAATTGCCCTCTTTCTTTCCCTCCACTGTTCTGTTCCCTTTAATTATTTATTCTTCAAATCCTCGACATTTTCACCCTCTCTCTGCTCCCCTCACTTTCTTCCCCTCTATCTTTTAACACCATTTCCCTCTCTTCATTTCTCAGTTTCTCCCTCTGACTGTTCGTCATGGATTGGATGTAATCCTGATGAATGGATGGGAACTGAAATGTTGAATATTCACGAATTACAACAGACAAGATAAGAAATGTGTACCTACAACGAAAGGTTGATTATGATTACAGTACTTGTGGAAATCACACACACACACACACACACACTACACACACACAAACACAAGAGGGAGCCCCAAGAGTGCAGAAGTCTCCGCGATGTACAAACGGGTAAAAAAAAAAAATGGGTAATTTTGGTAATTACACACACGCATATCCTGTATAGTGCCCATCTAGGCTCTTACAGACTGCAACAAGAGTATCCCCGTCCCAAACACTTTAATCTCTATTGATAATCAGTAGAGTGTCAACTCAACATTGATGTAAACATTATCTACCAATCCTCCCCACTGATAACCTTGTATTTGCAATGAGTGTATTTTTCTACAATTCTTAACTGCTGCCAAGTTCAATAGTCTATCGGTTATCAATCTCTCTCTCTCTCTCTCTCTCTCTCTCTCTCTCTCTCTCTCTCTCTCTCTCTCTCTCTCTCTCTCTCTCTCTCTCTCTCTCTCTCTCTCTCTCTCTTCATATATATATATATATATATATATATATATATATATATTATCCCTAGGGATAGGGGATTAAGAATACTTCCCACGTATTCCCTGCGTGTCGTAGAAGGCGACTAAAAGGGGAGGGAGCGGGGGGCTGGAAATCCTCCCCTCTCGTTTTTTTTTTTAATTTTCCAAAAGAAGGAACAGAGAATTGGGCCAGGTGAGGGTATTCCCTCAAAGGCCCAGTCCTCTGTTCTTAATGCTACCTCGCTAACGCGGGAAATGGCGAATAGTTTAAAAGAAAAGAAAAAGATATATATATATATATATATATATATATATATATATATATATATATATATATATATATATATATATATATATATATATATATGTATGTATGTATATATATATATATATGAATAGAGTGAATTGGATCGATGTGGTACACCGGGGTTGACGTGCTGTCAGTGGATTGAATCAGGGCATGTGAAGCGTCTGGGGTAAACCATGGAAAGTTGTGTGGGGCCTGGATGTGGAAAGGGAGCTGTGGTTTCGGGCATTATTGCATGACAGCTAGAGACTGAGTGTGAACGAATGGGGCCTTTGTTGTCTTTTCCTAGCGCTACCTCGCACACATGAGGGGGGAGGGGGATGGCATTCCATGTGTGGCGAGGTGGCGATGGGAATGAATAAAGGCAGACAGTGTGAATTGTGTGCATGGGTATATATGTATGTGTCTGTGTGTGTATATATATGTGTACATTGAGATGTATAGGTATGTATATTTGCGTGTGTGGACGTGTATGTATATACATGTGTATGGGGGTGGGTTGGGCAATTTCTTTCGTCTGTTTCCTTGCGCTACCTCGCAAACGCGGGAGACAGCGACAAAGCAAAATAAAAAATATATATATATATATATATATATATATATATATATATATATATATATATATATATATATATATATATATATATCTTTTCTTTCAAACTATTCGCCATTTCCCGCATTAGCGAGGTAGCGTTAAGAACAGAGGACTGGGCCTTCGAGGGAATACCCTCACCTGGCCCAATTCTCTGTTCCTTCTTTTGGAAAAAAAAAAAAAAAAAAAAAAAATATATATATATATATATATATATATATATATATATATATATATATATATATGTGTGTGTGTGTGTGTGTGTGTGTGTATGTATATGTGTGTGTTTGTGTGTGTGTGTGTGTATGTGTGTTTCAACAGTTGATAGGGTAGGACAGATTTCCTCAGTGTTGCAAGAATGAGAAAGTAATTGCTACTCACGGGATAACTCATCCATGTCACACTTCCTCTTACACTAATGTACGCAGAAAATGAGTTAATTAGGTTGCGTCTTCCACCGACTCACATAATGAAGGCAATTAAGCAGGAGATCTAATTAGTAATGCAGTGTCAGTTGCAGTCCATTCTTTGTCATTTTCCTGCTTCCTCTATTTCTTCTTGCTGTCATATCATCTCTGTCTTGATATATTTCTTATTATGTTTCTCTATCTTGATATCTTTTTTTTCCAGTTTCTCACAATTAACGTATTCACTTACCGAAATTGTTTTTCTTCACGATGCTCGCAGCACGACAACAGTGCTAATGAAAATACATAACAGTTCTCTACAGGTAGCGTCTTGACCCACGCAATCGTGGCTGATTAGATATATCCTGCTGTAATCAGACTGGTGGATTCTCTGTCATCAGTGTTTTCGTCTGAATAGTCGTCCAGGAAACCCTGCAGTTGGAGGTATAGCCGTAGTGGGAAGTCATTCATGACTTGGGATCTAGCGGGGTTAAAGGAGCGTGGTTGGTCTGTACAGTAAGGATGGTAAAGGATCCGATCCGAATAGCAGATCCAGCTTGAAATTACTACACTGTATCCTGTGTGAACTGAACACTTATCTGAAGATATTGAGATCTTAGAAAAGAAATCTCAGTATCTCACAAGTTTAGAAGGTATGCTACCACAAAAGCATTGCTGCTTATAATCAAATGAAGAGTATTGATCAGGTAAAGCAACAGGTGTGTGCAGGGAACGGGTTGACCTGGTAATTATTTCAACATGAACTGCAAGTATATCACTTTATGATTTTGACATACCAGTTGTAATGGAGGTTTGCAATGAGCATAATTTGCGAGATTAAGGTTGAGTAACCCCGGATAATTAAGCAAGGATCTAACTGGTAGCTTGGAGAATAAGCAATGAACGATCTGGTCATCTACTGCGAAAATTACACAGTTTCTGGATTATCTTCATATGCCGGTGACGTCACCTCCTCGTGACAACAATCCGTCAGATGATAGACTGTACCAGCCAGATCGACTTACATACACATTAAACTTCTCCTGTCGAACTGAATGATCAAATTATGAGAAGGAGTTTATGGACACCAGAGACTCGTGTGAATCAAAGTTTACATAAAGTCGAAGAAAAGAAAGGTTTCATGGTCTCCCTGGAAGTATCCGTTGTCGTAGATGAACGGAGAAGATAAACAGTTCCTCCCAAGTGTAGTGTAAGGCTGATAGATGTCAAGTGTCTGGTAGATACAAAAGACGTACTTGCTGATCTTGTTATCCTGATCTTCAACATTTTTAGGATGATCACGTCCATGACAGGTTAGTGACATGTGATAATCATCCTTTTTGTTTCACATAGTTGTTGTGATCAACATAGTCCTTCTGCCTAATTGTTCTCAGTATTCTCTGCTATCATCATCTTCAACTTGCTGGTGTTAACCAACCATGATGATAACACTCGTGATGATAATTTGGCTATGATGACAATAACAACTCATTTCATGTTGTAAAAGTGTTTATTGTTTATAGAGTATGAAGGTGAAACATATATTAGCATAACAATACCTTGTTTTTCTCTCAAAAAAAGGTCAACGTATTAACTTTTATGTTCTTTGAGACGGCAATGGCAACTGAGGACCTAATCTAGGCCATCTCATTAACGCTTACAGAGACACTAAGACATGGTAAACAATTATCTTGAGAACGCAGAAAAAAATGAAAATCAGTAAGAAACGATGAAGGATATAAAATACTGTGACATAAATCTCGAGAGACGAAGAGAAAGAAACTGTATAGATTCATCTGGGAGTGACTCCACCTTGTTCGTCGTCTGCATCGCTACTGGAAAGAGCCATTCTTTCCGTCAGCTGATCTGCACCGAAGAGTTCTGCAAGGGAAGTCCATATAAACATGTGGGGAGGAACCTAAGTTGTATTTGCTGTACTTGGACTGCATCTCAAATCCATGCTAGGAATATGTATCGGCTGCCATTTCCTGTCGAAACTGGATGGCTTTCTGCCAAGAATCTCGAATTCTTAGATGAACATTGCAGTCTAAAATGTATTCAAAATACAAAGAATTATTTTATCCTGAAGTTTAGGGGACGAAATCATTTGCAAAAATCTCACAATAACGAAAATATATCATAGACGATCTCAGAGCTGCAGGAGGTATGTCTACATAATGACTCCACACCAGCCTGTCAGTCACCACACACTACGGACATCACATCAGCCTGTCACACAAGGGATTGAATAAAATGAACATTATTAGTAAATGTGCCTTAGATTTTGACAACACTGGATTGGATCATCACTGCAGCATCACTGTGAGACTGCTGACTGAGGCCCTTATATGAACAGCCTCGATGCTGATGTTTATCATAATATTAAGAAAAATCAGAGCAGAGACTGCGGAAGGGACCATTCCTACGACCTGTGGCGTCATGATGAATGTTGTGATAAGCTCCTGCTGCTGCTGGAGGACGTCAACCAAGAGCTCCTGGCCATGGCAGCCTACAACCATAAAAATATCGTAAGTACACACAATATCTCCATGTACAAGATGACTCAAGACTATAAAAATAATGTTCCGGTACAAAATTTCTCTTCCAAAATGAAAAAAGACCCTGTTATTTTTTCTTGATCTTTTCTTACATTATTCAGTTGCTATCTTTACGGCCAATGGTCTCATGAAATTCAGCTCATTACGCCGTCCTTGTCTCCAACCAAATGTGCTCGTCGCAGTTCCCCTTCTCCTAACCAGTTTTATGTCTCGTGTTATACGTACTTCTTCCTTTCCTTTATCTTCGCCGAGGGGAGCATCCCCACTGAGCATG